>NW_024386116.1:0-35011 GCF_016835505.1 Polypterus senegalus | reverse complement strand
TCTGGGTTATACATAGTTAGGTTAAATCTTAATTTATGATATACTGAATGTTCTTAAACCTGAAACAAACACCCATTTGCTTTCCCTAAGGAATACACCCTTCTAATTATACACACTTAGAATCAATTTAAACATTCTTATAGTCCATAAAGATCTTAATTCTTCACAGGGCCCCTGTTAGTATCAGAGGTCAGCATTTTTAAATGATAAAAGTTAGTCCCTTAATTCTGTGCACTCAGCCCAACCTTTCTGCAAATCAGAACAAATCATATAGCCTCTGCAGCATGATCAACCCCAAAACACAGTCCTTGATATCGGGAGTTAAATAGATGGGATAGATAGATAGATAGATAGATAGATAGATAGATAGATAGATACTTTATTAATCCCAATAATGTTTTCTTTCCTCACTCGCTCATCACTATACAACATGCTTTACATTGTTTTTGAAATTTCCAGATTTTTCATTGAAAAGCATTGGAAGTTTAAAATTCATCTGTTTTTAAAACAAATAAATATGTTATGTTACTTCAAATAGATCATTTACTTCAACTTGTGTTTTTTTTTGAGATGTTTAAAAGCTGCTCCTCAAGTAGAACAGTGAAACACCTATAATTGTTCACACTGAAGTGATGGGGGGGAGTCAGATGTAGCGGGTTGGGATGGCTGGATGTTGACATATAAAGAAAGCACAATGTGAGACTTGTTTTTATTTTTTCAATTCATCAATAATGATACCTTTATTGATTCTGTATGATAGTAATGATATTGTTTATTTATTCATCACTATACAAAATACTGCCCCTCATTGCCAAATGCATGGTAGGTCTTGTTATCTGCTAATAGTCTGCCCATTTTCCCTCAACACCATCCTGTGCTCATCTCTGGGTACGTTGCATTTTGAGGGACCCTCAGTCATAGCAGCTGAATTCTCCTGCTCCTTGAAAGTGAAATGGTTCATGTTTATAGAAGAAAAACAAAACAACTAAACTCATGTAGAAATGCATGAAAGACATCAGTGACATAACTCATACTCAGTATTTCACTAAAAATAAACCTAATCTGATTTCCTAAATATTATAGTGATTCAATATTTTTAATTTTAAATGTAATCTATTTGCAAAGATCCACACTAATCTGCAGTCTACCATATTCTGATGCAGTCAACAGTTTTAGTTTGATGCTTCACAACAGATTTTAAATCTTCATCAGGGGATTTTTTTGAAAAAAGTTATGTTTAAAAAAACTGAACTCAATTAGCCACAGGCCCTCCACAACCATCAGAACAAACAAGAGCACAGGAACTTTCATCACTTGAGATGGAATCCGTGGTTTTTGAAATAATTTTCAATAACTGATAATGTAAAAAATATTTTATGTATCCTTATGCATTTAAATCACAGTCATTGCTTTTGAATAGGACACACTGTTATAAAAATATGAATAAAATTTGTGATAACAAATTATATTATATTCTTCCATGAAATTAGTCAAAATCTGAACTAATATGAGCAAGCAGTCCCCAAAACACACCTGAATGTTCAGCCATACGTTTTTTACTTTTTGCTTTACAGTATATGTTATTTAGCAACTCCTGGCTGCAAGATGGACAGCCTCCGGCTCTTCAGTCTGAATTGTGCTGGGTTTTCCTTTTGATCATCAAATGTTTTTTGATTCTAAACTTGATGTGTTGATGTTTCCATCGTCAGGCAGTTCAGAGCCAAGGTTTTCCCTGGACAGCATGTGGTTTACTTAATGTTTAATTTTCATCTGTACTTGTCAAATGATGGTGACATCGGGGGTATCACAATGACCTGATGCCAGGCAGTTGTTTTTATGTGATTCGAACTTGATTTGTGAACTTACATGTCTACTTTCAACTGCAACAGAGGAACAGATTTTTAGTTAGGTGTTAATAATCCCTTCAAGAAGTCAATGCAGATAAAGAAAAATCTGGTATGGATAAACCTGCAGGAGAGGAGAGTAAAATTTCAAACTCATTTAATCCAGACCAGGCTGCGGGGTGCTAGCCTATCACAGCTAGAACGGGGCACAAGGCAAGAACAAACCCCGGGACAAGGCACCAGTCCACTGCAGGACAAAACACAAAAGAGCCAATTTAGTGTCTCCAATTCAACTAACCAGCATGTCTTTGGACAGTGGGAGGTAACCACATGGGGAGAACTTGCAAAGTTTATGCAGGGGTGACCCGGCTACCAATGCTGGCCCCACTTCACTGACTACCGGAACAGAGCAAAAGGATAGAATTTGATGGAAGGTTAACAGAGACCTTTCCAGTATACATGGCAGGAGAGAAAGCCCCAGACCTGAAAAAGGGAAACCCCTAGGTCTTTATTGTTTTGTGGTGTTTTTTTTTTATCATCCATTATTTTGACTATTAAAGGCACTTAAGTGGAGATATTTCTGGGGAACGGGTCCCTTTACAGTCGTGGTGAACTAATCCAGGCAATTTTAAAATGGAATTAAGAAGGCAAATCAAATTATCGCTTACTCAAATTCCTGGACCCTTAGAGTGTTCTCCTGCTTTTTTCATGTGGAGTAGTGTCATCATGCATAAAGATGATACATCTCCGTGCCTGTTGGCACATACCTAGTGAAGATTTAAGCTAGATCAAGATTTTTAAATCAACTGATTGGTCTGTGTGGGGAATGAGATGTTTGGGAGTAGTTGGGATACCAGGTCTATATAGAAAGTTCTATGGGTGAGATGGTGAGGATAGGATCACCATCAAACTCTTTCACAGCTAAAACTGATGTGTTTCTTTCCTCTGTTTCCATTTTATTCAGTTATGCTCCAGTTCCTGAACCCTGCTGGAAGAAAAACCCAAGTATCATGGTTTTTGTGATATAACTTTAAAATTTTACATGCCCTGTGTTAATGACTATTTCATTGAAACAAGATTACGATTAAGGAACAATGTCTAATCAAACACGTAGGAGGAACTGTGAGTAGTCTGACACTTAATATTTGTATGCTAGAATTCCTGAAGCTAAAAAAAATGTAAAAACCATTTAAATATTGACACAAAGTGAAAGCTGAGAATGTGATTAAGAAAACTGTTAACAGCCTGAATTTCTTAAACATATTAAGTCAAAAGTCAGCTGTTTGTTCATGAATTTAACAAAACATTGGCACTTATAAAGGAGAAATCTTTTTTTTATCTATAAGATCCAAGAGACACTATAAACAATTGTCTTCCTGTTTGAGTTTAAGCATTTAGACAACTAACCCAGCTGAAGCCTCCTTACAGTGCTTTGGTGTTACATTTGCATGTAGGGGATGCCATCTTGCTTACATTTAAAACCAATCAATGAATAGAATGGTAAACATAGCTAAGAATGTCTGGAAGCATTTATCTCTTTAAAGTTTTTCTCGCACCAGTTTTTTAATTAATATATTTGATTTTCATGCTGATTAAGGCCTTGGAACATCTGCAGATTTTTTTTTCTTCAACTTCTTCCGGGTTTTTATTTTATTTTATTATCATCAGACTTATCTTTTAGAGTCTTCAGATACACTACCAATAAAGACACTGCCTTTCTACCAATTATATTTCTACTTTGTGTGTATTGATGTTTTTTATTTTTAATCATTATTATTCTTATCTAATATTTGTTTTTTTTTCTTGCATCTATTTCTTTCTGACATTTTGTAAAGCATTTTGAGCCACCCTTCGGTATGAAAATGTGCCAAAAGAAATAAATGTTATTATTTGCGAAGCCTCCAAATAAAACCATTAAAGAGATGCCGTCCTTTTCCCTTACACATGACATGCACCACTCCTTGTACTAGACAAATATTGTTTAAAATGACACCGTGGATGCTATCCAGCCTCTGCTACTTAAGGGTTTCTTATAGTGCCTCACTTTAGCAGTTATGTGACAATCCCACACAGACTGAACCCAAATAAATAACATTTTGACAGGCTTGGTGACACCCAGATCCCCTTGAAATAAACCTCAGTTTATATTATACTATAGTTCTCATTACAGACAAAATAAGTTTAATGCTCAGCCTTCATCACACACTGGTGCAATAGCATCATGTTAGTCACTTTGCTGAGGCCAAGAAGATGGAAAAGTGTAAACAGGCTGAATAAGGTCAGTGCTTGCTTTAACAAAAATTATTTTTATTGATTAATAGACAAAGCCAACAAGTTAAGTTCTGGGTGGGGAGTTACTGTATTATATAGTTAAAGGAGGAAACAGGGTGGTCAGAATGATAAGGCTGTACAAGTGGAGCCATCTCAGTTAGCATTTATTGGATGAGAAGAATTTAGATGAATTTAAAGCAAGAAATGATCAATCATGTACAACCTAGAATTATGCTGTGAACAACTGTGATAATCCGCAGCCGTGTATGTTTTAAGAATGCGTGTTAGTCACCTCCAGAGATGCATTGAGATTTGTGACCATGCTGGCGTATTCTCATTTCAAAACACTTCTATTTGCCACAGTATCAACTTGTTTTTCTAATTATCTACTTAACAGCTATTAATTTTTTATTTCAACTTACTTGTATTTACAGCTGGAGTGGGTTTAGGGTGTAGAGCTAACTACAGACTGATCCCATGACTGCCCGGGAACACAGGGTTTTGTATTTTCTTCTGTTAGATATCACAGTAGCATTTGATTATTAATTTGGTCTGTTTTATTCAATGTCAAGTGTCTTTTAAGATAGAAAATTGAATAACTTAATACAGTGCCTTTATATCCTGCACCTTTGGGTGATTTTTTTAAATAATTTCTAATGTTAATAGTGCATTTAACAAAGCCAAAAATTTTCACCCATTTCCCTATACAGCATATATTACATTCTGTGCAGTAATTATTTAGACACAGAATTAAATAATGTCACCCACAAAAGTATTACAGAAAGAAAAAAAATTACTTTACAGTTAAATTGTTTTTACATGACCTCCAAGCAGGTTCTATTACACCATAGAAGACCGTGATAGACAGATGCCCAACTCCATGTAAAGACAGCAGTTATATACAGTGTTATAAAATGACCCAATCGGCAGATAGTGAGTGCTGTGAATAACTGCATCAATTTAAGAAAAGGGTAAAAAGCAAATTCCATACAAATCATCATATCCATCCATCTTTCATACCCCCTTTATCCACAAATTTCACATGACTGGTGGAATCTACTAAAATGCAAAAAAGCAGTAGGTCTGCTTCTTCTGAAGAGACACGCCATTGAGATATACAGTTTAATGGGTTAATGTTCCTTTGAAAATGATGAGAAAAAAAAAAAAAAAATACTTATTTAACCACATCAGCTTGCCCCCAAAATCCAACTTACACACATCATTTACAGCATCACAATCCACTCTAGCAAAGAAATGGAATTAAGGCCAGCACTTCCACCTTGTAGGGCCCGCAGAAGGATCCATTTCAATCCAATAATTTGGATCAAGAATGTCTACATTGGACAACTGCTGAACTCCCTTGTTAGTATAACCTTTGTACAGCAGATGAAGACAGGGACTTGACTGATGAAAATTAGACATCTTAGTAGCTGTAAATGTTACCCAGGGCTTTTCAGATATGGGATTTTAACAGCCTACACCTTTTTCTTCAACTGATGACAACCTACAAGAAAAGTTGCTTCTCTTGTATTCTAGCAGGAAGTGATGGGCCTTATTGGACATTATTCCATTATTCAGTATACAAATCTAACAGGGGTGGTTTCCAAACCATTGTATGAAAAAATAAAAAATCCAACGCTAAGAATCTGGGATGTATTGCAAAAGGATGAGCAAGTGTAAGGATTTTATATTCCAAAATATTTTAAAACAGAAAAAGGCTGATGAAATTATTTCAGCAATTATACCTAGTATAACATAAAAGAATAAGCATTAAGATAAAAATTATATCAAAACATTATTTAAAAGTTTATAAAAAAAAATTGCTTTTTCCTATGATTTTTTTGAAATATTTCCTGATCAAAGAATAAGCAAAAGTTGTCCTTATAATGATTAGAAATAAGAAAGAAAAGGCGAAGGAGACAAAATTGTAGACACTGTGTAAGGACAAATCTGTAAATAAATTAGCTTTTGTGTATAATTTAACAAACAGAAAAGGAGTTGCAAGAGTGTGTGTATTTTGTATACTTAGCGGTCCTAAATTCACAAACCCCTGTTATATGGATATCCTGATTAAATGCATATTTGAACAAGTGATTCGGGTATTTACATCCACTAATCAGTTTTCTGCACCATTTTTCCAGGTCACGCCTGAGCAGCAAATGGCAAGACGGAGTCAACCCCATAAGCAAAGCCAACCCTCACATCAGGCCAGTTTAGAGGCTCCAGTCTATCCAATAAAAAGGATTTGGGCTGAAGGGAAAGCAAACAACATTTGTGAAAAACCAAAAAAGACATAGGGAGGAAAGAAAAACTTCACGCAGAAGTACCCTACTGGGAATCACAATTCCAAGGATGGTATGTGTACTAGTATGTCTATATATATTCATTTTATATTTTATATATAAACACACATTGATAAAAAAGTGCTCTCCGGGGTGTTAACAGGTTTACAGTGTTTTCAAAGCCATTTGCAGGTTGATAGCTAAAATAAAACCCAAAGGGGTTCAGGCATGACCCCCAACAGCTTGTTTTTCTTTTTGGACATCACTAGTCGGTTTTTTCAAAGGGGAATTTTCCCATGTTAAACCCTCCCCCCCAAAAAGTTAGGTTTGACCAGTTTGGGTGCTTAAGGAAGTACGCCAACAATCATCTCAAATATGAAGCTTGTATTTTTCAGTTTTTTGGGGAACTTGGGGCCCATAGCCATGAAACAGCTCTAGGTATGGGCCCCCAGATAGGACAAACCCCCAGTGGCCCCTGTTCAACATGACCGTCTCCTTTTTTTTTCTTCTTTGGGAATGATGGCGCTTTGAATTTTTTCTTTTTTTGGAGGGAGACTTTTGGAGACCCTTTTCGGGGAAGTGGGCCACTGGTTACGGATTCAGTTTTGTTCTTGGTCTGTTCATTTTATTTCACTTGTGTTGAAAGTTCCCTCATCCCTTTTGGACAGTTCTTCATCTACAGCCTGGTCCTCTTTCCTTTTCCATTAAATACTGCTGGCTGTTGCCTTTAATGGTTTAGGGGAAACATCTGTCATTTTGGGAGTCTTTTTAAATAATGGGGCAAAAGAGAGAAACCATTCAATATTATACACATAAATGGTTGAATTGACAGATAACTTCAAATTAACTGTCTGACCAAAGCAAATTAGTTAGAAGTTAGTATTACAATGCAAAAATTGCCTGTACACAAATATTTAAAGATTGTTACGCCAGGACCGTAGAATGCGGGAAAACATAAAAATAGTAAAATATAAAACCCTAGAGCTTGCATCAAACCAAGAATTATCTCAATGGCCAGATAGAATAGATTTGTCTGATGTTCTTCAAGTGGAAAAACTGCTCCAAAGCAAGAATTTTGAAACAAACCAGCAGCCAACAGGTTTTAAAGGGTTTATGAGAGCATAAAACATTTGAACGATGTTTTTGTTACAGTAGTTTTTCATATTTTTTTTTATATACAACTGTTCAGACATTTACATCTTAGATACTTTTGAGCATGGATGTTGATAATCAACTAAATATTTGTTAAAAGACCTTCAAACTTTCCTGGCAGGAAATTCTTAGACAATGTTGCAACCTTTTCATATAATTAGTAAAAGAAAATTACATACCAAGATATTTTACCACTAAAAATATTAATAGGGGTTAGCAAAGGAAAGCACCCCAAGAAGCCAAAATAATGAACAAAATCTTTAGTCCTGAATCTTATTATTCTAATATAGAGGTTTATTTCATTCTTATAACATGCAGAATATTACGTTTCATTTTCTCCACTCAGTCTTTACACTTTCTATTTCCTTCTTCCCTATGCCTAATGCAATGTGCAACTACTACCAACAAACTCCGTTTCCAACTTGCCTGCACCTGACCGTGTTTCCTTAAGCCAGACTTTCATGAATAGAGTGAAATTTACAAAGCATACTTTGTCCTGCACACTGATGTTCAATTTCACAGAGCGATCCCAAAGGAAAGGCCCTCACACATTTGATTCCGAGTGTTCCTTTGGGATTCAGGTGTTATTAAAACAGGAACATTACACGGAAGGAACATCTATAAAATGCTACTTATAAACGTGTTTTTTTTTGTTAGAATAACGGAAACCGCAATGTTACCTAAGAAAAAACCTGGAGAGTGCTGATTAGTGAATTTGCAGTTTACTTATTGTAATCTGCTAGTCGATTCCATGGTAATATACTGTACATTGTTATAAAAACAGCAAGAAAGACACTGCTTTTTAATGACTGGCTTGAAACTTACTATGAAAGGATACATTCAGAATTTAGTTGCATTTAAAACTAGGATGGCAAAAGTAATCGTCTTACAGACCCCCTTTATCCTGAAGATGAAGAACGGGAAAATCTTCATAAAGATTTTACCTGTAACTTTATTTGAACTCTAACTTCAAATTGTCAAAAAGATAATGCATGTTCAATCATTCTGGAGTCCTCATCCTTTTAAAACTGATCTACTTCTTCCTTGTCATTCTCTTTTTATAGTTAGTAATATTATTCAATAATAAAAGCAGCAGATAAAAAATGTTAAGAGGAAATGTATAGGAAAATGTAGCAATATGACATGCACTTTAGTATTTGACACAAAAAAAAAACAATATTGGAAGAATCTGTGCTGCTCTGATTCTGCTACACAACAGCAAGAAAGAGAAAAGAATTAACTGAAGCTAAGTCATGTTTAAATATGTGGAAGATATTAAATGTACCTAAAAGGAAGTGAACAAAATTTGGGACTAGATTCACACAAAAATAGAAAATGTGAGTCTTGCTTACTTAATCTGACATTAGTTTATATTTTTTGAGAAACATACTAGATCTTTATGTGTGGAAGTAAGAAACGGGGTAGTGGAGCCATAAAATTCTTCTGCAAGCAAGCGCTCTAGAATATTTCAAAAAGGTCCTTAAATTACTACAATGACAAGAACTCAGTGTCAGAAGAAACTCCTAACAGAAAGTCGGGGAAGGAAGGAAGAAAGAGAGTGGAAACAAATGGAAGACAAAACAAGACAAAACAATGAAGACAGGAGAACACAGATATGCACTCTAAATTATAATTGGGAATCCCCCTCCTGCACCAAAATGATTATAAATGTTTGTACTGAATGGTTAAGAAATTGGTCAAACTGGAAGAACAATTTATTTTATGGTACTTCCAGCACTAAAAGATTTGATAGTGCACTTTGACACCTGACTATAAACTATGAGGTTGCAGGTCACAAAACAGACTCATGGTCTAATCCTGAATGAGTCAAAAGGACGCTTAATTTCAAAATTGAATTACTGTTAGTCAATCAGCAATTCTCAAACCTGCTTAATCCAAGGTAGGGTCAAGGGCTTAAGTCCATCCCAGGTGGCAGGAAACAGTCCTCAGCATGGTGAGACCATTATAGTGTCCACTTAAAATATATTGGGACTATTTGGAAATGCAATAACCAGACCTGAATGTGTTTGGGAATGTAGGAATGTCAAACTCTACATGGACAACATCCAGGAATTGAAGTAGAAACTGCATCTATAAAGCAGCAGTGCTAACCATTGTGCTACTGTGCAACACGAAGTAACTGTATGATTGTGACTTGTAACTTTCTTTGGTCTATCCCCAGGGCTTGGACCGTTAAAATAGTCATGATATTTTCTAACCTGTTGTGTTGGAAGACTGAGCTAATCCCAGATATCATAGGGCACAAGGAAGGAACAAACCCTGGACTATCCATTTGAGGGGAACAACATAAATGACAAAAAAACACCATCGCTTTATTATATATAAATTGAATGATCTATTCTTCATTTTCATAGAAATCACCATGCAACCTATTTTCAGTGCATTGCACAGTATTTGACTCAAAGTGTGTCAAGAAGAGAACAGAACTTGCAGCTTAGACATTTACAGTTCAGCCCCTAAGCTACAGGGCTTCTCCGTCTGCAGCACCTTACTGCAGCTAGGAATCCTACACAAGCATAAAAATAACATGCAAGTTTAAGGGTAAACCACTGAATATAAAATATTTTGATCTAATCTTCATTGAAATGTGGTTTATTTTTCTCTCTCTTCTTATTGGTTTTTTAAGTAATTAAAATCAAAATCTCGTTTTTTTTCCCCCCCCATTTACACTTTACATGAATTTAATCTGTTTTCTTAGGACTGTGCAATCTTATATAATCATCACCTTTACGACTCTCCATTTGACTTTGTTGGTGAAGGAATCGGCTCTTAGACACCACAGCTGATGGACTTTTTGTAGGAGAGGTAACACCTTCATCCATTGACTGATCCTCCTCTCCTGGTTTAAAAATAGCAAAATAAACTAGAAACTAGGCAGCAACCATGCCTATTACAATGTACCTTTAGAAAACATTAATAGCCAAGTATCATTACTGTAAAACCCTCAAAAGTACAAGATGCAACATACAAACATACTTTTGTATCACTTTGTGTAGTGAAAGCAGATCTCCCAAAATGTATATATACAGTACATACATATACAAATACTTAAAGCTTGATAGATAGTGTCAGTCCATCGGATCACATATCATTAGCCTTTTAGTGCATCAACAGATATCACAGAAAAGGCACAACTGTGTTGCCTAAAATTTTGATGGAGCAGAATTCAAAGTGGAAATGCAGGCATGTGTGAGATGTGGGGGATGTTAAGAGTGCCTGCACACCTGCCCACTTTGTTCTAACTGCTACTTTCAAGGCCTGTTTTTGAAGGTGAGAATTAGCACTTGCCTCCTGACTTCATTGGTGACAGGGGGAGGATTCCTGCATAGTACTTCTAAAGAATGATATGATCATCATGGACTACCCTTATTTACCTTACCAATTGCATTTGCTAAATGTATTAAATTTGGGATTTCTCTTCAGTAACCAAACAATACATACAATACATACGATACTTATAATCAATGCTAAAAAAAAAATGTAAACATATTATAAAGTGCAACATAAAGTGGTGAATACAAAGATTGTTCAGGATATGTTATTTATGCAACTCTTTAAAGCTTTTTAACATCATAACTGTCAAACCAAGTTTGTCAGAAAAATCACACAGTCAGATTTGTGTTATTTGCTGTTGTGAAATTGATGTTTGTGTTTGCATAGTCTATAGTAGAAGGAAATATTAGTTGGATAAAATTACTTAGTATTGAGTAACATTTAATTGGCAAGTCCATCTGATCACATATCAATGCAAATTTCAAGTGTCAAATTCCAAATGTCATGATCTCTTTGATACTTAAATGTTATGTCTCCTTCCTTTTTTTAATTTATTTTTTATTTATAAATGTGTTCCAACTTTGAGATAAGTATTAAGACATTATTGCTTAGCTTACATACTAAACCAGAAGTAGATATTTAACTGGACTGCCAGTTCTTTCTGTGATTACTTAAAACTGAGATGGAGTGTAGCAACTAAAAGCAATATTCCTTTGGCTTCAAAATTCCAATAAACACAAATTTAGTGCTTGCTGATTGAAGTATGTAGTTTTAATACTGTAGCCTACTAACCACCGACCCATGATATAGGCACTTCCTTAACAAATTTAAAAATCATATCCTCAGAGTGGTTCACCTTGTGCTACAAAGTATTATGAGCTTGAGACACATCATTGTCTGGCCAATGTGGATATTTTGAAACAATAACTAAAGAGATTATATTTTTCAACAAACATATGGAGCAAATTATTTGTTAATTTTATACATGAGTCACTGGTATAGATAAGCCAGTAAAAATATGGATGACTGTTTGATGGAAAAGTGTAGCCATGTCCATTACATTCTGAAAATGAATGCAAAATTTCCAATTCTTTATTGAGTCTACTGTATACAAGAAGTGACATTAAAAAGCAATTAAGTTTGCTATCATTGCTAACTAACTTATTTAGGTGCATGAGAAAAGTTAAAATGATTACAGCTCAGCTGATTGGTAACAAAGTCACATCATTATGCTCTCAAAGAAAATGGAAATCTTGCATTTTTTATTTCAGAACTAAATCCATAATAGAGTGAAAGGAGCAATAACAAAAGACGTTTCTGCCTTAAAGGAGCAGCAGGATTTTACCTTAATTAAGTTAAACCAGGAAGAATTTTAAAATAATCAATGCAATACTTGTAGTTGTGCTCAGAAATGCAAGCTCTATCTAACTGAAGTTGCAAGCCTGCAGTGAATTATTTAATTTCCTTATGAACCCGGGCCTTGTGGGTCTTGTTATCCTGACTGTAGCACCTGCTCCTGCCCCTTTCAAACTCTCTGTGCATGCCAGATTTTATAGATACAATATCCACAGAATGTACAGTTTCACCAGCACCCTGTAACTCTAAAATTGGATAAAGCAGGCTCAGTAAATAGATGAAGAGTTTATATTAATAAAACACTGCAACTAAGTTTTTAAATAGAATCATGGTGTGTATATATATATATATATATATATATATATATATATATATATATATATATATATATATATTATTGACACACACACATATATATATATATATGTGTGTGTATATGAATCATGCATATGTTTCAGCCATAAACAAAATGAGTGGAACTTCATCACATTCCCTATGAATGTAAATGGGATGAGGTTTTCTTTGTTCTAATCTATATGTTTAAGAATTGTACCCTTGTTCCAACTAGCTTCTGTATTTAATCGGAATCCTAGTCTTAATAAGAAAGCTATTATTTTCCAGTTTCTGTGTTTTTGGATCATAGTAGAAATTAGACGTTTGTTAAATTTCTATTAGAATCTACCAAACATTTATGTTGTTTTACCTGGTTTTTAAAATTTTCAGCTGCTTTTCTAGGTTTTTGGGTTATTTAATTTATTATTTACTAATTTGCTATATCAGACACACTAACATACTCATTAGTAAAAAGTTAACAGTCTTTCTGCATTTTTACAATTTGCTGTGGTATCTGCTCTACAACAATTAAATGAGCAAACTACAAAGAAAACATGGAAAAGTTAACAGAAATAATCATGGTGGATATTCATTTACCACATAAATTGTGTTTTAAAATGAAGCATTTTTTATAGGTTTTACAAAATCTTTATCTGTTCTTCCAGCATACAATGGGGCTAAAAGGAACAAAGTGAATAAGTAAAAACCTTAAAACGTACTGAATACACTCATTGTTCAAGCCAAAATAACAGTATTGATCTATGTTTTGAGATTCCATACATATTTCCATGTCATTTTAACAAGGAAAAAAATAATCACAAACCAAAATATTGTTGTGCCATTCAGTCATTTTAAAAGAAGACTGTGCAGTTTACTCAGCTTCCTCTGTGACATCTTTTAAAGCTGGGGCATGGATTCACCTCGGAAAGTCATCGCCAACCATTGTTAATGACCTAATTCAATGTTGATGATCTGTTGTGAATTTCTTTATCTGTTCTGTAACAACTAGGCAATAATAACTCGAAAAGTTACAATTGCCTATATTCTTGACTATATGGAAGCTGGATCGATAATGTATGTCTCACTGAGAGAATATTGTAATAACTCGGGCCTGAGAAATGGAATTAGTGACTTTACGCTGACTGCTGGTGTGGTGGCCCTAAATCTACTTTGTGGTTCATCTTTTGCACGCTCATGTATGCTACCTGGCTATGCAACTCTTTACTTTAGCTCCTTCCCAAAGGCTATACATCTGGGCTGATGGACTCCTAGCAAACGAAAATGTATCTGAAGTAGTCTGTAGTTCTGTGTCTTTGCACCCTCCACTGTCAATGCTGCTTGCTAAGCTCTTTTCATGCTGACTTCACCAGGTCATGCAGAGCTGTCATTCCTCATCACAGCGCCAGGATCTGCACGAGTTTTACATATTCACCCCATACATGTTGGGGTAATTGATATCAGTGAATGTCAGTGAGCTTACTCACTCAAACACATTGTTTGAAGTTCTTGTATTATGATAAAAGCAGCAAGAGTGACTCCTCATGCGCTCAAAAAGTCAATGATTTCTTTGTGTTGATTCAATCTGCTCCACTGCACACCCTTGCCTCTTTCTTTTAATCATGCATGTGCTGACCATGAAAACTGATGTGCAGGTGGTTTGGCTCCTTTAAAAATTTAAGGCTTTTCTTAAAAGTGCGTGTAATCAGTTTACTTCAGATGTATTGTTGTTTGTACAAAAAATACAATGACACGCCTCTATGTGCTCTTTTTACTGTGCTATCACCTGGCATAAATCTCTCTGAAGACTTTGTAAACAGCACAAAATGTAATTAGCTAAAAGTAAGCACCATTTGGAAAAAATAAGCATATGATGTGAGAGTACATCTGTCTGTTATTACTGATGGCGAACATGACTGTTGAAAAATAACTGCAGAAGCAGAAATAGCATAACAAGTGGCCTATAGGTTGGCACAGGGGTTTGTTGTTTCAATTCCACACAAAGTCTGTGAGCAGACACAGCAAAGAGAAATTATATTCTTAATTTATAGTTCCAAGAATCCATGATAAAATAATTATTTCTAGTTTCCTTTGTTATCACAAGAATGCCTCATAAATGCGAAGTTAATATTTTCTTAAATTGAAGCATTTGCTGCTTCAAAGTGGACATATATGGTAAGTTTCAAGGTTTTTTCATTCACCTATGGACCCATGTACCATTTACACCATTCTAAACTGCAAGAACAGATGAAGTATTTTGAAATTTATATTAAAAAAAACAAACTTTATATACCATGATTGTAAAGAAATACAAAAAAAATACTGAACTTATCCTTTAAGCATTTAAAGCAATGGCAAGCTTACAAATATTTCTAAAATGTTTTCTTAATGTAAAAAAGCACACAGTGGTGCTTTTCTGATTACACATCAAGAGGGAAAAAACAGCAAATTAAATTAGATCATCTAGAGATAAAATATCTCTCCACGTGCCTGACTGGTTGGAACAAAACCTGCAGGCACATGGGATTCAGGCTTATTTTAAGACTAACTGTATTTTATCAAAAGGTACTGTTATTTACGGAATGTATTAAGGACACAAATGTTAAATCTTTACAAATTTGGTGTAAAAAAATTCAAGCATTTAAAAAGAAAAAAAATTAAGAGCATCACTTCAGCAACTTGCTAAAAAAGTACGACCTAGCTCTTGAATTGATGTTAGTTTTACTGTGCATTTTTCTAACACAGAGGATTAAACATGCAAGTCCATCAGAAATAGCAAACTGAAGCAATCATTTGCAAATGTAACATTTAGAGCAGCAATGGACATTTTCACAACATATTATTTTGGCATTTAAATATAACTTTATAACTTTTAAATAGGAACAGACTTACTCCGATATCATGTGTTCTGTTTCAAAGTGAATTTGGGTCTATGGCTATAATTAATACCATCAGGCATACAATATAATAAAGGCTAAAAAGTCCATTTTTAAAATTGACTCTTCATCTACTAGTTCTGAAGTAATAGATCTTATTCTGGCAGCACCAAAAACTATTCTGATTAACTAAATAGGACTTTGGGATGAAGGAGCAATCCAGAGCTCTTCATAATATAAAAGCTCCATACTTAGAGACCAGGCCTGATTTTAACAAATTATACTGTGCAGGACCACATCCTAAATGCCAAACAGTTTCCCATTATTTCATTAGACTGTTTTATTTTCTTCACTTAACACTTTTGAAAATTCCTGTACTATGAGAAAAGATATTTTTTTTCCTATGTAATTCTATGTTAATTTATTATAATTACAACCACAGCAATTTGCCTGCCTGATTCTTATACACTAGTCACATATGTAAAACCTAATATCTGAAAATGTTCAGCTACTGCATATTTTATTCAATCAAAATTTGATTATGTATTTGCAACAGTATATGTCACAACTGGGCTTCTCACCCTCTATGCCAAGTTGTTTCCTTTGCACTTCCTTCTTGTATTCCTCCAGTTCCTGGTCAGTAAGTTGGCTAAAAGGGTTTGGTGGTTCTGGTTCAGTGTTGTTACTGTGTCTGGCTCTCAACAGCTTCCTTCTTCCTCCAGACTCTCCCAATTCACTGTCTGCAGACTGACCCATGAGAAACAGAAGGAAAACAAGGAAAGGGGAATGTTAACAAAATAATACCAAGGAACTCTTTCTGTTGTTAAAAATGTCAAATGCAAAAAAAAACAAAAATCTTTTGAAAATGATAAAGTAAGATGATTAAGTGTCCATTGATAAGCACAGATCAGATTTTAAGTACCTACAATATTTGGACATAGACTTTTGTTTTATGTTACCATAAAGGGTTGTTGTTTCCTGGATTCTGGAAACCTCAGGTCTGACACAAGCACTCATATCTCATTCGCGACAGGCCATGCGCCCGCCCAGTATAACATCTGTTTAAGAAAGTAAACCTGTTCATCATGTATGCTGTATGATATATTGAGTGGCATATGAATGCTGTTTCAAGGAGTAGACTATCTGTGTTGACCAATACATACATAACAAACAGACATTCAAAGGCTGTTGAAAAGTTTTACACCAAGCAAGTAAGGCCAATGATTACCATGAAGAGTGCTACATGAATGAAACAAAAAGCATAGTTGATAAAGGATTACCACACAATGAAACACCTGAAAGGTTTCTTGTTTAGTCCATTTTTCAGTTCTATGTTGTACAGCATGTCTTTTTCGTAACACAGTAGGCAGGTTAGGCTTCACCCAATTGTACCAAATGAGACAATAAGCTGGTAGCATAGAAAAAATTATAATGTTAGAGTGCCAATTAAGTAATGGTGTGCCATTTTAGGAAATGGATTCATATAGACCTGATGTTGCTTGATAAGTAGGCAAGAAGTTTAGTGCAGTAAGTTACAACCAAACGCAATGGCAGAGGGAAGTGGGATTATGAAGCTCATCTCTCCCAGAAGCAGAGTCTAATCCAATGTAATTTCTTGTCAGTCCAAATTAAAGAGATATATATCAATGTACAGTTTTGAATTAGACCATCTACAGTACAAAATTAAAGAACATTGTATTCTACCTAGCCTAAACTTGCATTCATTTTGAAAATGTAATTGAAAGCTTTGGGTTTTCCCAGTACTGATTCTCAAAGGGTTATTACTTTGAAGTCTGCTATACAGTTTAACAGTTGCATTTAGAAATTTAAAAAAAAAAATTACAGTTCTCTTTAATTATGAAGCTATTGAATATAAGAGTGCATTATTTATTTGTTGTATACTATTTTTTCATTATTATTTAATTTAATTTTTCTTTACCATTTTACAAAGCACTTTGAGCTACACCCTTTGAAAATGGGCTCTAGAAATAAATGTTAGAAAAAATTCAATATATTGTCAATATACAAGTCTGTAAAGTTTTGATAATGTGTCATATATTGAATGTTGTTTATTATTTGCTTGTAGCAGATGACAGTAACACAAAGGTTTTGCCTTCAGATATCACAAGCATCAATACCAAATCTGAACTGCTGAACTGCAGTATTTTTACTACGTTTAGTTTGTTATTACATTTGCATGTGTTCTGTATGTAGTACAGTACATGGAAATACATACAGAAACATACAAGTTTTCAGCATTGTCTTACATGTAAGCCACATGTAGTATTAGGGTGTTGTACTGTGTTAGCCATTATGAATCTAGTGAAAAGTCAAGCAAAATGACATATTGGAATCTTTTTAGGTGGCCAATAAAAGATGTCATTTTGCTCCACTTTTTACTACATGTAAGACACTTGTTATCCAGAGCCAGAACATTGTAAAATCTACTCACATTAGAAAGTAAATTTAAAATGTAACTGCATGTTTTAATACATTCCTAAAATGTTTTGCACAAATATACATGTCTGCATCAACTAGCCAAACCATACACAGATATAATGTGAATACATTAATATTACAGTAGATCCCAGCTTGTATCCAATTGAGAAACAACACTCTATGAAAATGTGATATAAAAAAAGAGGAACCTCAGAGAAACTCTGATTTTCATAGGGTTCTGCATTTTCATTACAATGGCAACATCTGGCACAAAGTGAGAAACTGGTCTGAGCGGGTCAGCTGCTTGGCATAGGGCACAATGCAAAACATATCTATACTCACTCATGCTGAGCCATTTAGAGTTGGCAATCAAAATAAGTCAACTGATTTAATGTGTTATGTCTTTTAAAGTTAGTCAGAGAGAGAATTCAGCAAGAAGTGCAACTCTCCTAAGGCTGGCATCACACTACAGGAGGTGGAGAGCAGGTCACCAGACATTCAATAATGCAGCAGAACAAGTAATTGGCAGATGACAATTAACAGCTCAAAGGGATCTTCATAAAGTATATGGACAGTAAGAGCAATATACATATTAAGCTGAACAATAACAACCAGCAGCTATGGAAGATAGCAACTCCAACCTCTGTCAAACCTATAGAGAAGCAACTCCTAGTACTTTTACTACTGAACACTAACTTGAAATTAAACTAACTAACTAAAACAAAATACCACAAAGTCATCTGCAGTTTGTTACTGATGTCCTCCTGTCAGTGTGTTCAGCAGTCCTCTTATTCAAAACCTTACTCAGTGCTACTCACCCTCTCCTGAATCCTCCATTATTCCATCAGTTTTGCCTGTGTCCCTAAAAGACTGTTTTGTGTGTTCTAATGGTGTTAATCAGGTGGTTTCCAAAGTTGTGCCTAATCTGTCTCATATTATGACCAAGTTTCCCTCTTGTTTTTATGTACTTAAATAATACTGCTGTAAAAATTATACATAAGGCTGCATCAGACAAAAACATATCCCAGCAGTACTGAGCCCAAATCAGGTCTCCATTCCACTGCAGGGCATACTACTCTACTGTATATGCCCATACACTAACAACCAATGCTCACCTACTGAGCACTACTTTAATTGAAGCCACAATGGAGCTCTAAATTCAAAACTGAAAACTCTTTATTTAAACAGTCATTCACAATAACACTGTATGGGTGACATGGTCAAAACCCTTTCAATCTAATAAATGCAAATTGGGATCATGTACAAACGTCTCACAGGTGCCTGGGTGTTTTGTCTTGTTTCACTGTATTTGGAGCAATGCAGTACTTTCTTTATTTTCACTTAAAAAAACATTAATAAAATATTCATTTTGAATTAGTTTTTAGATCATAATATTAATATATAAAAGAAAAAAATTGAAACATAGTGAATCTTATGTATGGGATTTTTATTTTCTTAATTAGCACTGTGTGCTTAGCATCTCGACGAGTGTCCGAGCATTCTAGGCCCTCCATTGGAGAGAGTCCTGTAATACAGGTAAAATGATCAGTGTTGCTTACTGATAATAAGAACAATTTACATAATTACTTTCTTTTAATGATAAATATTTTAACTGAGAGACAATTTGGGTGCCGATCAACTAAGTTAGACACTACTGGCCAAAAATTGTACACACCTTTTCTCCATACCCTTCTTTTATAGTAATTAAGGTCACTAATTTTTACTTATTACTGTAAAAGCACACATATACAGCAGAACCTCTTTGATTATATTATGCAATTTACTGCTGATAAGCATATGGAAAGTAATGAAGCCTGTTTAAAGATGATGCTTTCAAAGGACCATAAGATAGGACTTTTGGGTAATGTTGTAAATGACAATTTGACAAGCTACGTAGACATGTATGACTTACTGTATTAACATCATCAGATAATTTTATAATTTTTTCTAATTTTAAGCAGTGTAGGGGAAAGTAAAATAAACCATATTCAGCTGGCTTAACTCTGGCTACTTCCATATATACATACCATTAACTAGATTAAATATTTTAAAGTTTGGTTTGTGCTATGCATTTGTATGATCACAGCTTTATGCATATCACTACAATATGTATCCATTTTTAAACGACTGGATTATTAAACATGTAAAATGAAAAAAAGTCAAATAAAAGATTCTTCCTAGGAATATGCACTGTATGATTATTATTTCTTAAAAATTATAAAAAGACTGGAGGTGCTAAAGATTTCAGGGAGGTGTAGGATCAAAACAGACAAATCTAAAACAGATCCTAATCTCACCGGACTCCGACTCTTTTCTGTAATGACACTGGCCAGAAGCTGTGACTGTGGTCCTGCTGACTTTACATCCTGACGATTCTGTTCTCGGATCTGTAAGTAAAGAGAAGGAGGAAATCTGACTTTCAGGATAGAGTTAAATTTAAATCTGTGCACAATAATTAAGCAGAATAGGAAAGCAGGTAGAAAGAGAGAGAGTTTGAATAAAACAGTTCAAATAGGATTGGCTAACAATGACTGCAAAGCAGACAGGTAGAAGTCTCATTGTACCTTGTTTCTTGTCTCCAACACCTCTCGAGGATCTGTGAAGAGGGGTACAAACTGGTTTGGGTTTTCAATCTTAATGGCAGATCCACTAGTCATCTTAACCTCTTCTGCTTTCAGCCACTATACCGAGAAATAAGCATAGTTAAAAATAATCAATAGCTTCGGTTACCAGGTATTTATATTACATTTACTTATTTGGCCGATCCCTTTATCCAAGGTGACTTATAACATTTATGATATAGTTGGTTACATTTCTTTTTGGTTTTCCAATTACAGCACTTGCTTATGATCACACAGCGTCAGTAGCAGGATTCCAACACATAACCTCAGGATTTGAGATCCAAAGCCTCAACCACTATCACACAGGCTGCCTACCAGGCAGCTCCATTAAAATTAAATACTAAAGACCTGAAACTATTTTTAATCTTATTACTTTAAACTAGTGTATCAGCTGGTTTCAGGTCAGATAAAAAAGGGAAAAAATTGGGAATATTTTAGCCTATTCACAAAATGGCATTGTTAACTTGTGTTTTTATGACAGCTAAAATCAACTATCTGGCAAGTATATGCTTGTGTATTCTATATGCAAGCCAACGAACTAATACATTTCTGTTTTGTCAGTCAATTAATATTTGTAATATCTTGTGTCTTTCACGGAACACATCATTGCAATACGTTTATGCAAATCACAAAAATACATTCTAGTGCAAACAAAATAATGTGGTAACGGATCATGGTTCTCTCTCAGGCACTTTACTTTTATCCAATTTCCCAGCTAGCAGTCCAAACCACATAAGACCTATATTTAGAAATATGTTTAACATTAAAGTGTCTGTCAAGTAAATATAAGTAACATAAGTTCATTTGTCAGCTTTATGGGCTGTAAATATATATAGCAGCAAAACTGTTTTAGGTTATTATGCCTTACATTCTGTTTAAATGTTTATCTTTAGGAAAATTACTTTTTTGCTTATTTTATTTTACTGATTGATTGATCGATTGCGCACATGTTTGTATAAATCATCCAGTTTTCTGAAACTGATCAGCTTTGATGCGAGTTGTTATAAAACTATATGAGGCGCATGAAGAATAAAGAAAAAAAATCTGAGTGCGGTGCCTGCCAGTAGATGGCAGAAAAGGGCTCGTTACCCCTCTCTGCAATGCAGACAAAATACAGTGTGACGTTCAGTAACGCTGGGCAGCTTCTCCATTCTAGAATTGGAGAATGAGCTGGAAATATGGTGTATGATACAAATTCCAGATATGAAATAGTAAAAATTTATAAATAAAGATGTCCAAAAAATGGGCGATCAATACAAGAAAACGCGCTCACTCTTCAAACCCTTGTTTTTTCTGCCTGTATATGCTTTAATTATGCAAGCAGGTTCTTTTTTCAGTATTGACACATTTGCCCTCACTAAGTCATTCTGTTATTTAGGCACATCAATTACGCAGCCCTTTGTCCTTCACTGCATTAAAAGTTAACCTATAATTCACTATTGAAGCAGTTGCTTCTCTGCCACTGATAACTCACTGTGGTTTTAGTGCTGGGGCTGCCTTCTGACTGGCTCACACGCATGTATGTGTTAGGTGTATTTAGCCAGCGAGTTTTCTCTTGTTGTTGTCGATGTGCATGCTGCTTCAGAGCTGACCGGGGAATTGGGATATCTTCAAAGGTGAATGCTGTAACTGTAGCAGGAATTTCCCCTTCACTGCGTGGCTTTGTTCTCTTTGCATGAAAGGGTGGCGGTAGGCATATCCTGTCCGATATCCCTAATAATAATAATAATAATAAAATCATCAAAAGTATTTTAATACATTTTAGATTTTAATAAATTCATAAATGATTCCATACATAAAAACATTGACAAACAAGACCCAATATTTAAATACAGCTCACCAAATTATCTAACATCCTCATAAGTGCCTCAAACTCATGTTCACCAAGACGACTCTTCTGCATGGGTCCAAAGGTAGATCCTGCCCACCCCACTGAGCCAGCCTGATAAGGGCGATGTTTCTCCCTGTCCAGAAGAATAAGATCCTCTACTTTTCCTACACTGCAGAGACTTGAGACCTGGAATGACAAACAGTATTAGGAAGTACTGGATGCAATTTTCTTGAAAGGGTTCCTCGTCTTTCAAAATACACCACTAAATTACTAAACCTGTTTTGAGGTGATTGTCTCACAGCTTACCTGGATCTCACAAGCGGACTGGATGTGATATACACGGTAGAAAGCTTCCTCCACAGTATCGCCCAGTGCTAAAATCCCATGGTTCCTCAGTACCAGCACCTGAGAACAAGAGCACAGAAAGAAACGTTTCCAGCACTGGTGAGATGAGCAAGCATTACTCTTTATTAATCTGTGCACATATTTCCATAAATCGTACTTGGCACTGAGCCAGGTTTATACAACTCCAATGTACTTAATGAGATGTTTATTTTATTCTAGCTTTTCAAAAGCAGCACACTTGTTTGTCATTTTACAAGCATGAAGTAAGATGTTTGATATTTTGCATTGTCAAGGCATTTTAGATGCCTAACTACACACACTTGAAATATATGATTGTATATCAAGAGTCAATTCTTCTTTCTTCTGAAAGAGTACATATAGTCCTTCAACCAAACTGGAATACATTTGTAAAATATTTGAATACAAAAATGTCATTCAAGACAAAAAGTGGAGAATAAGCCATTGGATCTTTAGTTGCACTTCTTTGATAAATCAAAATGCAAATGCAGTCAAGATTTCTTTGAGAAAGATGGGGGCTTTTAACAGCAATGCTGGTCAGAATGGAAGAAAGAGGTGAAGATTTACTAGAAAAACAATAAATCTTAAAAAAATAACAAACATTGTATGAGCAAGACAAAGAAAACTGAGGAGATTAAGACGTGGGGAATTATTTGAGGAAGTGGGTGTATCCCCTCAAATAAAAAGTATCACATTAGCCAGCATCATTATATGTAAGATATATTTTATGTACTGTATGTATGTATGTATATGTGATATATATATATATATATATATATATATATATATATATATATATATATATATATATATATATATATATATATATATATATACAGTATATAATCTCTTTCGCTGTTGTGTTATTTCACTGATTAATAATTTGTTTGTGCTAATCATCTTTACTATCATTTTTGAGACTTTTAAATTTTTGTACTTCCATTAGTTCTAGCCTGCTTTGCATGTGTACCTTGCCAATGTTTTGAATTCTTCACGACATTCTACTTTGTCATCTACTCTGTCTTTTATTTCCGGCCCCAGGCATGGTTAAATCTTTTGGCACAAAGACTCATTTCACGGGACATGAAAGTGTCTCTGAAGAAAATCACATCTTGTCTCCTTCCAAGATTTTTTTTTATAATAGAGAGATATATTATTATATATAACTATTATAAAAAATGACTATTATATATAATCTTATCTCTCTGCTTAGATTGAAAATGTGTACACTGGGGTTAAACTGATATTTTACATTATTTACAGCATAATGTATTCTTAGGGGACGGCACGGTGCGCAGTGGGCGCTGCTGCCTCAGAGTTAGGAGACCGGGTTGCCCGGGTCCTCCCTGCGTGGAGTTTGCATGTTCTCCCGTGTCGCGTGGGTTTCCTCCGGGCCGGTTTCCTCCCACAATCCAAAGACATGCAGGTTAGGTGGATTGGCGATTCTAAATTGGCCCTAGTGTGTGCTTGGTGTGTGGGTGTGTTTGTGTGTGTCCTGTGGTGGGTTGGCACCTGCCCAGGATTGGTTCCTGCCTTGTGCCCTGTGTTGGCTGGGATTGGCTCCAGCAGACCCCGTGACCCTGTATTGGATTCAGCGGGTTGGAAAATGGATGGATGGATGGATGTATTCTTATGGAAGCAAAATTGATTTAAAGATTAATTATTTTTATTTTATGAATTGTGCAAAAAATAATTTTTCTTTTATGCAGTGTCTTCAAGGTAGGCATTTAAAACTTTAGATGTTAGCTCTTTTTGTCTGATTGAAAGAGCACAGTGGTCTGGAGTATATACAGTACAGCACGTGGATATGCAAAACAGCAGCCTGATAGGCAAAACATAAGCAAAATATATGATAAATGAGGTGCAGACCTATAAATATCTGGGAGTGCAGCTGGATGACAAATTGGACTGGACTGCCAATACTGATGCTCTATGTAAGAAAGGTCAGAGCAGACTATACTTTCTGAGAAGGTTGGCATCCTTCAACATCTACAATAAGATGCTGCAGATATTCTACCAGACGGTTGTGGCGAGTGCCCTCTTCTACGGTGGTGTGCTGGGGTACGACATAAAGATGAAAGACGCCTCACTTGGACAAACTTGTTAAGAAGGCAGGCACTATTGTAGGAGTAAAGTTGGACAGTTTAACATCTGTGGCAGAGCGACGGGCACTACGCAAACTCCTGTCAATCATGAAGAATCCACTGCATCCACTGAACAGTGTCATCTCCAGACAGAGGAGTAGCTTCAGTGACAGACTGAGGAGATCGTTCCTCCCCCACACTATGCGACTCTTCAATTCCACCCGGGGAGTAAATGCTAACATTACCTAATGTTATTGTCTTTTTATTTATTTATTTATTTTTCATTTTATTACTATTTAATTTAATATTGTTTCTTTGTATCAGTATACTGCTGCTGGATTATGTGAATTTCCTTGGGATTAAAGTATCTGTCTATCTATCTATCTATTGTCACACACGTGTGCATGGGAAGCAGCTGAAGGGCTTAGGAAATACTGTTTATACATCTGCCCAGGGGCGGGTGCACTGACGCTCTTTCTGAGTTCTCTGCAGGTCTTACCCGGAAATCCCACCAGGAGCCGCCATTTCCAGGAAGGACACATCACTTCCGGTTCCGCCCCAAGAATGAGGTCACTTCCGGTTCCGCCCCAAGGATGATGTCACTTCCAGTTCCGCCCAGAGGACACATCATTTCCTCTGTGCTATAAAGCTCACTGCCTTTGCTTAGGCAGGCAGTTCTGTTTTGGACTCTGTTGTGTAAACAACTGTTTACAATGCCTCAAAGACTTTTGCAGCCGGAAACCGATAAACGGGTGGCTGCCCCAAACCTTTCACGCCTCTGGTCTCCACTTATTACAGTGGCGTAGTCGGCAGGATGGTGTCCCGATGAACCCGGGACACGAACTATCAGGAACCAGGTGGGTGAGTACCGGGCCGAAGTTTCGGGCGGGAGTGCCAGAGGGTCAGGAAGGACGCTGTGCAGGCTCTGCTCCATGAGCATAACCGGGGACCACCCATCTCGTGGAGAAGAGGGGACCCACAGGCGTGGGCTGGCTTCTGGGGAACACACACGAGTGGCTCAGTATGCTCTCCTTGGCAGGAAAGCCGAGCTGCCCATCGGGACCAAGGTCCCAGTTAAGCATGGGTTGTCCCCAGGCCGGCAGGTGAAGAAATAAACTGGGAGTTTAACCCAAGCAAAGGGCTGTCAGAGCAGGCTATGGCTCTCTGGCAACAGGTGGGTGAGTGGCTACGCCATTGAGTTAACCCCTTACAAATAGTGCAGCAAGTGGCCTGTTTTTGCTGCTAAAGACTACCCCAGGAATTTGCCCAGCCGCCTGGGGCTAATTCCATTCTATGGACGAGCTGCTGCAGCTCTTGCAAACCCAGAGGCCGGCTGTGAAACCTGGGAGGGCAGAACAGCCGCTCTGTGGACTACCCGGGAGCTATGTCCACTAAAGCAGTCCCTTCCACGCATTCCAGAGCTGTTCAAGTCGCCGGGCCGCCTGGCTTGCGACCTGTCGGGAACAAGGCGGACCGTAGGGGACAATGGCGGGTTGTTTGTGTGCCCTTAGCAATCCCTGGCGGATAAACATACGGGGAGCTTCTTATTAATGGACATAAGATAACAGCGCTGTTGATTCCGCAGTAACGGTCTGTCGTTGCTCGCCGCTTTATTCTACCGCAACAGTGGATTAAAAGAAGACCAGTCTAAAATGTATACACGGAGATATCCGCATACAATACCGCCTGGTAGTTACGTATGTCTCGGAGGAACCCTTCGACAGCTTACCGTGGCGGTGCATCCGGATCCTCCGCTTCCGTAATCCTCGGGCGAGACTGGTCTGATAGTAACGCGTAGTTTAGAAAGCATTCCCAAAACTTATGGCCTCGTTATAGATGACAACGATTCATCTCAAGTTGCTTCCACACCGTAATCAGCCGACAGGGAGGGGGGCGGTAGGCCAAGAGAGTGACGAAGACACTCCCGACCGTCCGGGCTACTACGCCATCCACTAGCGCCCGCAGCAGGGAGGAATCTCCGCCCTTGAGGTCAGACCGACCCGCTCTCTGAGTTGCACTTTCAGTTTAGAGCGACGCCGCTTCTTTCAAGAGAGAACAGTGGAATGACGACTCTCTGAAACACATAAAGAATGCAGTGGTTCTCGTTAACGGCCAACGAACGCATTTGCCCATGCCACAGGGACCTCACTTTGTCGTTGATAATGATTTGTTGTATCGGGTCGCTGAACATGAGGGGAAGGTCCGGAAGTTGTTGCTAATCCCGCGGACCTACCGGCGGCAGGTTTGCGAAGTTAGCACACTCCCACCTTCTTGGAGGCCATCTCGCCCGATAAAACATTAGAGCGAATTAAGCTCCTTTTTCTGGCCGGGATTAATGAGGAGGTTCGCCGCTTTTGCATTTCCTGTCCGGAATGTCAACTGCGGCAAATTCCTAGGAGGACCGTGCTCCTCTGGTTCCCCTTCCCCTTATTGACGTTCCCTTTGATAGGATTGGGGTTGATATAGTAGGACCCCTAGAACCCTCAGCCCGAGGACATAAATATATACTCGCCCTCGTGGATTATGCTACCCGATTCCCTGAAGCCGTTCCTAGCCGGCTACCACAAAAATATTGCACGGAACTAGTAGGAGTCTTTTCGCAGTAGGCATTCCTAGAGAAGTCCTGACGGACCAAGGAACGCCTTTTACCTCGGAAACGCTCAAGGAGACTGCCAAGTTACTGAAAATAAAGCATTTAAAGACCTCGTGTATCATCCTCAAACCGATGGCCTAGTGGAGAGATTTAATCAAACTCTCAAGCAAATGCTACGTAAGGTCAGCAAGGATGGGAGGATTGGGACCAACTCCTCCCCTTGTCCTCTTTGCATATCGGAAGTTCCTCAAGCTCTACGGGTTCTCTCCATTTGAATTACTGTATGGAAGACAACCCCGGGTTTATTGGATATTTTAAAAGAGGGCTGGGAAGGGAGGCACAGCCCTCCACTAATATTTTGGAATATATCCCAATTGCGCGTAGATTTGATGCAATAAGACCGATTCTAAAAGTCATATAGAGGAGGCGCAATCAGCACAGGCCCGCCTTTATGACCGTGGGCACGACTCTCCGGGAGTTCCAACCGGGGATCGCCATGGTATTGGTACCAACTTCACTCTAAACTGCTCGCCCATTGGCTAGGCCCCTACGAAATTAAGGAAAGGAAGGGATTGGTTGACTATTTGGTGAAACAGCCCAATCGCGACCAGCTGAGCGAATATATCATGTAAACCTGCTGAAACCGTGGAAGGAGAGGGTCCCGATCCCTCCTCCGACAGCCCTGCTCTCTTCTGAAGTAAGTTCCCTTAATTTCGCGAGCAGCTATCCCCAGGCAGAAACAAGAGCTCGAAGCAGCTATCCGCTCTGTCCCAGAGGTGGTAAGTGAAAACCGGTCGGACCTCTCTGATTGCGCATGACATATTGACTGACCGGGGTGATCGTCCGTGAGCGACCCTACAGACTCCGGAGGCAAAGAAAGTAGAAGTGGAACTGGAAATCGCGAATGCTGGCACTAGGAGTAATCGAGGAAAGTAGTAGTCCCTGGTCCAGTCCCATCGCCTTGATTGCTAAGCCTGACGGCAGTTGGAGGTTTTGCAATGACTTCCGCCGGCTAACCAAGTTTCCAGATTTGATGCTTATCCCATGCCTCGCGGGATGACCTCCTCGAGACTGGGACCAGCCAAATTCTTGACTACACTTGACATGACAAAGGGGTACTGGCAGGTTCCTTTAACGGAGTCCGCTGAAGGAAAAACCGCTTAGCACTCCTAGCGGACACTGGCAGTATCGTGTCCTTCCATTCGGTTACACGGGCCGCGACTTTTCAGCGCCTGGTGGACAAAGTGCTCCGCCCCATAACTCGCTCTGTGCTGCCTATCTGGATGACGCGTCATCTATTCCAGCACCTGGAAGGAACACATACAGCAGGTCACAGCAGTATTACGGACACTGGGAGAGGCGGGCTGAATCAACCCCAAGAAATGTTTCTTTGGATTGAGGAAGCCAAATATTTGGGCTACCTAGTGGGCGGGTACTGTGAGGCCACAGTGTTCCAAGTTGCAAGCCATAATGGCCTGGCCCGCCCCAGAAACCAAGCGGCAAGTCCAATCCTTTCTCGGTTTGGCGGGTACTACCGCCGGTTTGTGCCTCGCTTCTCCGAGAGAGCGCGCCTTGACCGACTTGACAAAGAAAAGAGCTCCTAATACGGTGGTATGGTCTGATAAAGCGGGGCTGCATTCAGTGACTTAAAAGGGCTCTGACTTCAGCACCTATCTTGATCTCCCCTAACTTCTCTCTCCCTTTATCCTCCAGACGGACGCCGGACACAGGCTTGGGTGCCGTGTTGAGCCAAAGCGTCCGACGGTGTTGAACACCCGTTATGTACCTGAGCCGGAAACTGTTGGACAGGGAGACCAGGTACGGGCGGTGGAGAAAGAGGCTCTGGCGATCAAATGGGCGGTAACTCAGCTGCGGTACTACCTCTTGGGTCGCGTGTTCACTCTGGTGACGGATCATGCACCTCTGAAGTGGATGGCCCTTCACAGGAGTCGAATCCACGGGTCACGCAGGTGGTTTCTTGACCTGCAGCAGTACAAGTATACGCCGCTCATCGACAGGGGTCTCTTCATGCCAACGCCGATGCCCTCTCCCGGCCCACGACCTCTCGGTGTAGGTCGCCCGACCCACGGGTCTGGGCTGAGGGGAGTCTTGTCACACACGTGTGCATGGGAAGCAGCTGAAGGGCTTAGGAAATACTGTTTATACATCTGCCCAGGGGGGGCGGGTGCACTGACGCTCTTTCTGAGTTCTCTGCAGGTCTTACCCGGGAAATCCCACCAGGAGCCGCCATTTCCAGGAAGGACACATCACTTCCGGTTCCGCCCCAAGAATGAGGTCACTTCCGGTTCCGCCCCAAGGATGATGTCACTTCCAGTTCCGCCCAGAGGACTACATCATTTCCTCTGTGCTATAAAGCTCACTGCCTTTGCTTAGGCAGGCAGTTCTGTTTTGGACTCTGTTGTGTAAACAACTGTTACAATGCCTCAAAGACTTTTGCAGCCGGGAAACCGTAATAAACGGGTGGCTGCCCCAAACCTTCTCAGCCTCTGGTGTCCACTCTATTACACTATCTAAACAACTGAAGGCATTTAGAAAATAGGCATTTCTTTAAGAAGGCATATGAATATTGAAATTAATCCAATCTAGAAATAATGATCAACTGTATTAGAACCATTTAATTACTTCAGTAGCTGATTGTGATTTGAGCCCTTTAACAGAGATTTGATCATTTAATTTAAATGAGACACATATGAGCTTAGGATACCCTACTTTCCCTTTTGTATTGCCATTTCTTAAAATAGCCAGTGACGGCCTCTTGATTTTTTGCAGTATAATTATATCCAGCGACTGTCTGCTTCGATTTTATTCAATTCAGTGTCACATTCCGGAGTTGGAGACTATCCTAGCAAGAACAGATAAAAAGCAGCAGCAAAAATTTTAAAATAAGTTAACTCACACAAATACAAGTTTCATTATCAGGTCAACCTAGCATCACATTTTTTGACAGAGGAGAAAATGTCATGTATATAAAGAAATGCATAGGAAAACAGAGAATAGTGGAATTCTAACTAAAAGAAACTCCAACAGCACCTGTGATGCAAAAATTCATTTTGTTTAAGAACATGATTTGACTACACGGAATACACTGAATAGGTAGGCAAATCAGGCCCACAACAGAAAGCTTTAAAAAGTTAAGTTGGAAACTGTTTCATTTGGTGTTCTACTCAAACAAATGAAAATCTGAGGTTAATTACTGCTAAATGAAATTACTGTTTATAGCAAGGATTGACAGTTTTTTGCAGTATTACTTTAAGGTTTGCAGCAGCTTAATTAGTCTTAATTGTTTTGCTTTTGCTTCTGTGGACTGGCTCTGCCCGGGTTTGTTTCCTGCCTTGCACCCTGTGTTGGCTGGGATTGGCTCCAGCAGACCCCTGTGACCCTGTAGTTAGGATATAGCAGGTTGGATGATGGATGTTTTGCTTTTGATTTAGTGATGGTTTGGCTAACGGGGAATGTATTGCCTGGCAGGAGAAGGTGGCATGGACCAAGGCCAGGATCCAGCAGAGCTTAAAAAGAGAGCGGGACATGATCCATTGTCTGGGGAAGCACATGTTGTGAAGGGATTGGTTGGAAGGGAACCATCAAAGGCTGGTGTGTTAGAGTAAGAGGTGTCCCAGATGGGCGTAGACACAAGGGTGATCAACAGAGAGGATGTGTGATAGAAGGAATTATTCCCTTAGAATAAGACAACAAGGAGACCTGGCAAGTATTGGAGGTTGGCAGGAGGGCAGTTCACCTACTGCCAACCTCAATTGAAGAGCCCATCAGGCTTAAAGTTAGGTAATAAGCTGGGGCAAATGTTCAATGGTGACAGAAAGAGACCAGGATAGGAAGAATCTGTGTGTGGAAAGACAGGAGGTGAAGAGAGTGCTTTATGGAGCTTTGAGGTAAGCAAGTGTGTGAGTCGTAACATCAGTAAACAGGGTTTAAGACTCATATAGACAGTAGAGTTCATTTCTGCATTGAGCATTATTTTCAACCAAAATTTGAATTTTGTTAAGTGGTTTGTAGACAACAAATAAACAAAGAGTGGCATATCTGACTTTAACCAAATAAATCTCTTAAGACTAAAACAAACTTATTTTATAGTTGTGGTCTGATTTCTATTTTGGAAATATTCTGGAAAACTGTTTTTGTCAGTAACTGCATTTTTTTTTTTTATGTCACATCCAAAATGGTGGAAATAAATATATAGAGACAAACTGTAAATCTGTTGTTCTCATGTAGGACAGAGACATTGTCCTGATAGTTAAAAGTGGGAGAGATCAGTTAAGGTCTTTTAAAGGATTTTCAAAAGAACAATTGGGCCCGGTAAAAGCAAAGGTTTAAACAAACAAATTTGTCAAGTCTCCTGTGAAGTTCAAGGGGAACTTGAAGTCAAAGCTGAAACATAACTTTAGAATTCTACTCCTAAATAATATATTTGTTTGCACTTCTTTAATGTCTTAATGTTCGACACGTCTCTTTGTGCACAGTCTTGCTTTATAATCTAGCAGTGATGATGTCCGACAACATGCAAAGACCAAACAGGGCACCAGGCAAGTGCGCTGCATCCACAGAAATAACACAAAATGATGCCACAAGAGTAATGCTAAATATATAAATGAAAAATAAAAGATATGACAAAAATGACAACACGGTACTGACATGTACACTGAAATGTTTGTTTTAATATGATGCCATTATAGATTTCCAGAATTGTAAGGTAATAATTTCTCTTTGCATAAGTGCCACCATGACTGCCTGAGACAGTTAAAATATTTAATTAGTTTACTTTTATATTTCCATTTAATTTTAAACAACTACTCCACAACTAACTAACAGGGTCATCTGTCGGAGGCTATGTGACATTAGCTGTCATTTTAGACTTTTGGTGCTTCACGACGGACTCTTTCTGAATAAGATGCAGCACAGTAGAGAGATACATTTACTGCACTTGTAGGGTGTGTAGTGCTTTATTGTTCATAACAACAACAACAACAACATTTATTTATATACTGTAGCTCATTTTCATACAAACAGTAGCTCAAAGTGCTTTACATATTAAAGAATAGAAAATGAAAGACATAATTATAAAACAAAATAAATCAACATTAACATCGAATAAGAGTAAGGTTCAATGGCCAGGGGGGACAGAAAAAACAAAAAAACTCCAGACGGCTGGAGAAAAATAAAATCTGTAGGATTCCAGACCATGAGACCGCCCAGTCCCCTCTGGGCATTCTACCTAAAATAAATGAAACAGTCCTCTATACTATCTAGTACCTTTCTGAACCAGCTTATTTCAATACAGGAACACATTGGCCATCATTTTTTCTGAAGATTTAGGTGCTAAGCAGGAATCAACCATGGATATTTATGATCACTTAATATGAATCAACACCACACATTTTAAATGTTTTACAATTTTTAAGTGAGTGTTTGACAGCTGAAGAAATTTCTGATCTGACAGGACAAACTGGAACAAGCCATCTAATTACATAACATGTCCTTTTAACAGCACATAATGACTTGCTTTATTTGACTGGATTGACAACCTGCAAAAACAGCTTCTTGGGTAGTTTCATAAATCATCTATTTTGTGATAAAACATATGTTATTGTATGAGAATTAGGTCATATGGGAGAATATTTCCTAAAGCTGGCAAACAATACGAAAGACACGATAAATGAATGCATGACATAACTCAAAGCATATTATTTGTTTTAATCACGATGCCCAAGACAAAAAAAATATTTTCTTTGTACTGTAAAATAATGGAAAACACAAAGACACTGCCAAACAGAAATAAATAAAATATACAAAACACAAGGCTAGTTTCACATTTGCACTCTCAGCTTTTAAAGCAGTAAACATTACTGGTCCATTAAATATTGCCAAATGTACCAGTCAAGGCAGATTCATGTGCCATTTTCCTCTCTGGTATTAAATTTAAGATGCTGACACAAAGTGGGAAAGTTTTTATTTTTCTTTTAAATGTATTCGTCAAAATTAGGGAACATTTTTTTTTTGACAATTTCACTATAAAAAAGTTAAATCTAGATTTTTATAGTCTTTAAACTATATATTAAATTCTGCTTGTGAGCTGCATTTTAAGTGATCCTATATAAATAAGGTACGTTTATGGTCTTACACTGATACATCAATATAAGAAGCGATAAATGTACTGTCAAGAAAGATTGAGGACAAAGCAGAAGATAAAATTGACTGCATTACAAGGGTCCATCCATTTTTGATTAAAACCATTTAATAACTTGGAATATATTATGCTACTTTACAAGTCTACAAAGTACAATTTACTAAATGATATTAAACGTAAGGTATGTCCAAGAAACAGAAAAGGGAAAAAAGGTAAAAAGGGCTATAAAACCTGCATTATACTTATATGAGGTATTGAATGGTATGTAAATTACAACATTTTGCCACAATGAGAAATATTTTTATCCAGATTTGTGGAAAGCACTGCATTTTATAAACTGACAGAATCAAATTAAACTTTCAAGATGCATGAACAGTTTTGCACAAATCATTTTAATAAATATTTTTTAAATTCACATTAGCTTTTACATTGAAATCAAAAAGCTTCTGCCTCCACAGTGAATATTTCCTTTGATTGGAGCCTTACCTTAGCTGTGGGCCCTAAGCTCTTCTGGAGCTCCACTCTGTCATTCTCATCTTCCATAGAGCCATTGTAGTCAAAATAGGCCACATCTCCAATCAGCAAGGCTTCATGCAAAGGGTAGGATTCCACACTTCATAGAGGATACCTGTCAATGAATTAAACTTTAAAATTTATGAAGGATATTTTATAATGGGTACTTTGCAAATCGAATAGCAAATTTAATTAAATGAAGGTACAAATGACTAGATAAAAGGTACACTGCCATATTTGGAAGTATTAGAGGTTTGGCTCCTCAATATGTATGTAAAAATAACATAAAATTACACAGGAAACTGAGTAGGACTACAAAGCAGAAACATTAAACATTTGGATAATCAAGATTTTTGCTTTTATGCTAGTAACGGTGTCCAGTATGTTGTAATCATACCCCTGCAGTAGCAGGTGTTTGTAGGTGAAGAACACAGCCATATCTGGCCTTGCTGAGTAGATGGCAGAATGGAGGTGAAAGCCATTGGTATCCACAGAGAATGTGGTGCTGCCTTTCTCCACCAACTCACCAAGAATATTGACCTTAACCTAGGAAAGTAGGAAGAAAACACAAACAAGTCGGAACTAAAATCAAACTATTAAGACATACCCTTCACAGCATAAAGTCAAGTAAACAAGTATAGTAATGGTAACCCCTACATGGTTTCTTCAGGAAAGGCTGTTAACTTTAGTTTTGTTTTGCTCTTCTCCGCTGTAATCTGATCATGTTTTGTTAGCTGAAACTCTATTAGCATAACTTTAATAACATTTGGATCTCTATATTATTGCTTATCTAACTTGGTATGTATGTTTATGTCTAAATATTTTAATAATGAGCATTTATTTTCTTTATTATAGTATATTTGAGATTTCAGGACGTACTCTTGGTGAAGAGGACTATAGAGAAGAAAGCAAACCGATGTAGCAATTGCTCACTGTGGAAGTGGATAAAAAAGGAATAGCTTTGTTGGATATTCTAGGTACAAGCCACTGAAATTGGACTCC
>NW_024386115.1:0-56774 GCF_016835505.1 Polypterus senegalus | reverse complement strand
ACTGTTGCCTATTTGGGAGAGAAAAACAAGCAGCCATCGTTTACGGCCATACCACTCTGAATCCTGGAACTCGTCTGATCTAGGAAGCTAAGCAGAGTCGGGCTCGGTTGTACTTGGATGGAACGCCTGGGAATACCGCAGTGCTGTAAGCTTTTGTGCCATTAGGAATCGCCCTTCACCTCGTCTTTTTCTTTTCCTCCTTCCACCCGTGTCAGAAGCTGGGCTCTTGGCAGCCAGGTGATCTGGGGCAGCCCTGGGTACGATTGAGACTTGAGCGGTGCTTGCCACTCCCTTTGATTCCACTGTGGGATTGCACTTTACTGGACACGGGTTGCTAGTCCTTTCTGGGCATGCTCCCTTTATAAAGTTGCAGGCTCCCGTCAGAAGAGCTGCACGAGATCTATCTCTGTCTATCCATCCATCCATGAGGAGGAACTGGGAGCAGGGCTGGTCTTAAATGGGTGGCGAGCCGACAGAAGGGATCAACATGAAGGACAACGTGCATTGTAATTCAAAAGACATTCGAAAAATTTCAAAAGAATGGCAAACTAAAAAAAATGAAGACATCCAGGGAAGGAGAGAAAAAAAAAACAAAGAATGTCGTTTAGAAAAGGGCTACTGTTGCCTATTTGGGAGAGAAAAACAAAGCAGCCATGTTTACGGCCATACCACTCTGAATCGCTTGAACTCATCTGATCTGGAAGCTAAAGTCGGGCGATTGAGTACTTGGATGGGAGACCGCCTGGGAATACGAGAGTGCTGTAAGCTTTGCCTTTCTGCCAGCAGGTGTAAGCCCTTCACCTCGTCTTTTTCTTTTGGCTCTTGGAAGGAAGGAAGCGGCTTAAAATCAGTAAAGAGGCACAAAAAGGATGAATGATTATTTGTATTATTGTTTTATTACGGTGGGTGAGGGTCCTTAAGATAAATAAATAAATTGATTAGTTAATTTAAATTAATATTATTTTTGATACCATTTTTCTGAGGGCGGGGGTTCTGAAAATAAATAAATAAATGGACAGACTGACAGACAGATTGACCGATTGACTGATTTTTGGAACTTCTTTATTTATTGCTTAAAGCTCCCAGAGCCGTTGTGTCACAGGCTCCTGCTTCACAATCACCACCTCCATAAAATGAAACACATGTTTTCAGTCTATTTTTGAACTGGGATGTATCAGGGGAGGCCTTGAGCATGATCCCCACTACCACAAATTATGCAATCGAGTTTCTCGCATTTGGGGAAATCGCAGGGGTCAGCACACCCGGAGTGCAATGGATGAGCCTCGCCCTGGGAGAACCACCTTAGTGATCATGGTATCTCCCCTGCCAGGTAAGTATGAGTTGTTCAGCCCGGCGCTCATCCTCCCACTTCTTGAGCTTCGGCTGATCTGGGGCAGCCCTGGGTACACGTTCGAGACTTGAGCCGGTGCTTGCCCTCCCTTTGATTCCACTGTGGGATTGCACTTTAGCAAGGACACGAGGTTGCTGGTCCTTTCTGGACGATGCTCCCTTTATAAAGTTGCAGGCTCCCGTCTGAAGAGCTGCACGAGATCTATCTGTCTGTCTATCCATCCATCCATGAGGAGGAACTGGGAACAGGGCTGGTCTTAAATGGGTGGCGAGAGCCGACAGAAGGGGATCAGCATGAAGGACAACGTACATTGTAATTCAAAAGACATTCCGAAAAATTTCAAAAGAATGGCAAAACTAAAAAAAATGAAGACAGGCAGGGAAGGAGAGAAAAAAAAAAACCATAAGAATGTCGTATAGAAAAGAGGGCTTCCACTGTTGCCTATTTGGGAGAGAAAAACAAGCAGCCATCGTTTACGGCCATACCACTCTGAATACGCCCGAACTCGTCTGATCTCGGAAGCTAAGCAGAGTCGGGCTCGGTTAGTACTTGGATGGGAGACCGCCTGGGAATACCGAGTGCTGTAAGCTTTTGCCTTTGTGCCATTAGGAGTCGCCCTTCACCTCGTCTTTTTCTTTTCCTCCTTCCACCCGTGTCAGAAGCTGGGCTCTTGGCAGCCGAGTGATCTGGGGCAGCCCTGGGTACACGTTCGAGACTTGAGCCGGTGCTTGCCCTCCCTTTGATTCCACTGTGGGATTGCACTTTAGCAAGGACACGAGGTTGCTGGTCCTTTCTGGACGATGCTCCCCTTTATAAAGTTGCAGGCTCCCGTCTGAAGAGCTGCACGAGATCTATCTGTCTGTCTATCCATCCATCCATGAGGAGGAACTGGGAACAGGGCTGGTCTTAAATGGGTGGCGAGAGCCGACAGAAGGGGATCAGCATGAAGGACAACGTACATTGTAATTCAAAAGACATTCCGAAAAATTTCAAAAGAATGGCAAAACTAAAAAAAAAATGAAGACAGGCAGGGGAAGGAGAGAAAAAAAAAACATAAGAATGTCGTATAGAAAAGAGGGCTTCCACTGTTGCCTATTTGGGGAGAGAAAAACAAGCAGCCATCGTTTACGGCCATACCACTCTGAATACGCCCGAACTCGTCTGATCTCGGAAGCTAAGCAGAGTCGGGCTCGGTTAGTACTTGGATGGGAGACCGCCTGGGAATACCGAGTGCTGTAAGCTTTTGCCTTTGTGCCATTAGGAGTCGCCCTTCACCTCGTCTTTTTCTTTTCCTCCTTCCACCCGTGTCAGAAGCTGGGCTCTTGGCAGCCGAGTGATCTGGGGCAGCCCTGGGTACACGTTGAGACTTGAGCCGGTGCTTGCCCTCCCTTTGATTCCACTGTGGGATTGCACTTTAGCAAGGACACGAGGTTGCTGGTCCTTTCTGGACGATGCTCCCCTTTATAAAGTTGCAGGCTCCCCGTCTGAAGAGCTGCACGAGATCTATCTGTCTGTCTATCCATCCATCCATGAGGAGGAACTGGGAACAGGGCTGGTCTTAAATGGGTGGCGAGCCGACAGAAGGGGATCAGCATGAAGGACAACGTACATTGTAATTCAAAAGACATTCCGAAAAATTTCAAAAGAATGGCAAAACTAAAAAAAATGAAGACAGGCAGGGGAAGGAGAGAAAAAAAAAACATAAGAATGTCGTATAGAAAAGAGGGCTTCCACTGTTGCCTATTTGGGAGAGAAAACAAGCAGCCATCGTTTACGGCCATACCACTCTGAATACGCCCGAACTCATCTGATCTCGGAAGCTAAGCAGAGTCGGGCTTGGTTAGTACTTGGATGGGAGACCGCCTGGGAATACCGAGTGCTGTAAGCTTTTGCCTTTCTGCCAGCAGGTGTCGCCCTTCACCTCGTCTTTTTCTTTTGGCTCTTGGCAGGAAGGAAAGCGGCTTAAAATCAGTAAAGAGGCACAAAAAGGATGAATGATTATTTGTATTATTGTTTTATTACGGTGGGTGAGGGTCCTTAAGATAAATAAATAAATTGATTAGTTAATTTAAATTAATATTATTTTTGATACCATTTTTCTAGGGGGCGGGGGTTCTGAAAATAAATAAATAAATGGACAGACTGACAGACAGATTGACCGATTGACTGATTTTTGGAACTTCTTTATTTATTGCTTAAAGCTCCCAGAGCCGTTGTGTCACAGGCTCCTGCTTCACAATCACCACCTCCATAAAATGAAACACATGTTTTCAGTCTATTTTTTGAACCGGGATTATCAGGGGAGAGCGCAACGCAGTCCCCCACTACCACAAATTATGCAATCGAGTTTCCCGCATTTGGGGAAACCGCAGAGATCAGCACACCCGGCGTGCAATGGATGAGCCTCGCCCTGGGAGAACCACCTTAGTGATCATGGTATCTCCCCTGCCAGGTAAGTATGAGTTGTTCAGCCCGGCGCTCATCCTCCCACTTCTTCGGCTTCGTCGCTCGGCAGCGGGAGGATTTCCCCAGCGCAGTCCTCGGTCCTTCGGGCTCCTTCGGGATCCTTCGGGCTTCTTCGGCCTCTGGAGCGCGCATGCGGGAGTTAGCCACTCACCAGACGCCCGTGTGCCCCGTGACTCGGATGACGGGTTTGCAAAGACCTCACCACCTTGATTAGACAGGTTTCGCCAGCAATCCCAAGGTGCACCTCGCTCTTATGCAAACCAGCCACGCATCGCTGGAGCTTATTGGCTGGAAGAGAAACAGGAGAGATAGGACTGGGCGGGGCGCTGAATGATAAACAGCCGCTCAACAGCTTAGACAGGCGGCAGGCGGCAAGCGGCAGGGAGGACGCAAAGCTGCGAAATAGGGAGGCGATCCTGCGCTCCGGAGACCGAGAGGAAGAACACCTCGGCGTAGGCGCTCGCACACGGCAGCAAAGCTCCATCGGGAAGACCTGCGTCGAGGCCGCCGAGTGATCTGGGGCAGCCCTGGGTACAAGTTCGAGACTTGAGCCGGTGCTTGCCCTTCCTTTGATTCCACTGTGGGATTGCACTTTAGCAAGGACACGAGGTTGCTGGTCCTTTCTGGACGATGCTCCCCTTTATAAAGTTGCAGGCTCCCGTCTGAAGAGCTGCACGAGATCTATCTGTCTGTCTATCATCCATCCATGAGGAGGAACTGGGAACAGGGCTGGTCTTAAATGGGTGGCGAGAGCCGACAGAAGGGGATCAGCATGAAGGACAACGTACATTGTAATTCAAAAGACATTCCGAAAAATTTCAAAAGAATGGCAAAACTAAAAAAAAAAATGAAGACAGGCAGGGAAAGGAGAGAAAAAAAAACATAAGAATGTCGTATAGAAAAGAGGGCTTCCACTGTTGCCTATTTGGGGAGAGAAAAACAAGCAGCCATCGTTTACGGCCATACCACTCTGAATACGCCCGAACTCGTCCGATCTCGAAGCTAAGCAGAGTCGGGCTCGGTTAGTACTTGGATGGGAGACCGCCTGGGAATACCGAGTGCTGTAAGCTTTTGCCTTTGTGCCATTAGGAGTCGCCCTTCACCTCGTCTTTTTCTTTTCCTCCTTCCACCCGTGTCAGAAGCTGGGCTCTTGGCAGCCGAGTGATCTGGGGCAGCCCTGGGTACACGTCGAGACTTGAGCCGGTGCTTGCCCTCCCTTTGATTCCACTGTGGGATTGCACTTTAGCAAGGACACGAGGTTGCTGGTCCTTTCTGGACGATGCTCCCTTTATAAAGTTGCAGGCTCCCGTCTGAAGAGCTGCACGAGATCTATCTGTCTGTCTATCCATCCATCCATGAGGAGGAACTGGGAACAGGGCTGGTCTTAAATGGGTGGCGAGAGCCGACAGAAGGGGATCAGCATGAAGGACAACGTACATTGTAATTCAAAAGACATTCGAAAAATTTCAAAAGAATGGCAAAACTAAAAAAAATGAAGACAGGCAGGGAAGGAGAGAAAAAAAAACATAAGAATGTCGTATAGAAAAGAGGGCTTCCACTGTTGCCTATTTGGGGAGAGAAAAACAAGCAGCCATCGTTTACGGCCATACCACTCTGAATACGCCCGAACTCGTCTGATCTCGGAAGCTAAGCAGAGTCGGGCTCGGTTAGTACTTGGATGGGAGACCGCCTGGGAATACCGAGTGCTGTAAGCTTTTGCCTTTGTGCCATTAGGAGTCGCCCTTCACCTCGTCTTTTCTTTTCCTCCTTCCACCCGTGTCAGAAGCTGGGCTCTTGGCAGCCGAGTGATCTGGGGCAGCCCTGGGTACACGTTCGAGACTTGAGCCGGTGCTTGCCCTCCCTTTGATTCCACTGTGGGATTGCACTTTAGCAAGGACACGAGGTTGCTGGTCCTTTCTGGACGATGCTCCCTTTATAAAGTTGCAGGCTCCCGTCTGAAGAGCTGCACGAGATCTATCTGTCTGTCTATCCATCCATCCATGAGGAGGAACTGGGAACAGGGCTGGTCTTAAATGGGTGGCGAGAGCCGACAGAAGGGGATCAGCATGAAGGACAACGTACATTGTAATTCAAAAGACATTCCGAAAAATTTCAAAAGAATGGCAAAACTAAAAAAAAAATGAAGACAGGCAGGGAAGGAGAGAAAAAAAACATAAGAATGTCGTATAGAAAAGAGGGCTTCCACTGTTGCCTATTTGGGAGAGAAAAACAAGCAGCCATCGTTTACGGCCATACCACTCTGAATACGCCCGAACTCGTCTGATCTCGGAAGCTAAGCAGAGTCGGGCTCGGTTAGTACTTGGATGGGAGACCGCCTGGGAATACCGAGTGCTGTAAGCTTTTGCCTTTGTGCCATTAGGAGTCGCCCTTCACCTCGTCTTTTTCTTTTCCTCCTTCCACCCGTGTCAGAAGCTGGGCTCTTGGCAGCCGAGTGATCTGGGGCAGCCCTGGGTACACGTTCGAGACTTGAGCCGGTGCTTGCCCTCCCTTTGATTCCACTGTGGGATTGCACTTTAGCAAGGACACGAGGTTGCTGGTCCTTTCTGGACGATGCTCCCTTTATAAAGTTGCAGGCTCCCGTCTGAAGAGCTGCACGAGATCTATCTGTCTGTCTATCCATCCATCCATGAGGAGGAACTGGGAACAGGGCTGGTCTTAAATGGGTGGCGAGAGCCGACAGAAGGGGATCAGCATGAGGACAACGTACATTGTAATTCAAAAGACATTCCGAAAAATTTCAAAAGAATGGCAAAACTAAAAAAAATGAAGACAGGCAGGGAAGGAGAGAAAAAAAACATAAGAATGTCGTATAGAAAAGAGGGCTTCCACTGTTGCCTATTTGGGGAGAGAAAAACAAGCAGCCATCGTTTACGGCCATACCACTCTGAATACGCCCGAACTCGTCTGATCTCGGAAGCTAAGCAGAGTCGGGCTCGGTTAGTACTTGGATGGGAGACCGCCTGGGAATACCGAGTGCTGTAAGCTTTTGCCTTTGTGCCATTAGGAGTCGCCCTTCACCTCGTCTTTTCTTTTCCTCCTTCCACCCGTGTCAGAAGCTGGGCTCTTGGCAGCCGAGTGATCTGGGGCAGCCCTGGGTACACGTTCGAGACTTGAGCCGGTGCTTGCCCTCCCTTTGATTCCACTGTGGGATTGCACTTTAGCAAGGACACGAGGTTGCTGGTCCTTTCTGGACGATGCTCCCTTTATAAAGTTGCAGGCTCCCGTCTGAAGAGCTGCACGAGATCTATCTGTCTGTCTATCCATCCATCCATGAGGAGGAACTGGGAACAGGGCTGGTCTTAAATGGGTGGCGAGAGCCGACAGAAGGGGATCAGCATGAAGGACAACGTACATTGTAATTCAAAAGACATTCGAAAAATTTCAAAAGAATGGCAAAACTAAAAAAAATGAAGACAGGCAGGGAAGGAGAGAAAAAAAAATAAGAATGTCGTATAGAAAAGAGGGCTTCCACTGTTGCCTATTTGGGGAGAGAAAAACAAGCAGCCATCGTTTACGGCCATACCACTCTGAATACGCCCGAACTCGTCTGATCTCGGAAGCTAAGCAGAGTCGGGCTCGGTTAGTACTTGGATGGGAGACCTCCTGGGAATCCCGAGTGCTGTAAGCTTTTGCCTTTCTGCCAGCAGGTGTCGCCCTTCACCTCGTCTTTTTCTTTTGGCTCTTGGCAGGAAGGAAAGCGGCTTAAAATCAGTAAAGAGGCACAAAAAGGATGAATGATTATTTGTATTATTGTTTTATTACGGTGGGTGAGGGTCCTTAAGATAAATAAATAAATTGATTAGTTAATTTAAATTAATATTATTTTTGATACCATTTTTCTAGGGGGCGGGGGTTCTGAAAATAAATAAATAAATGGACAGACTGACAGACAGATTGACCGATTGACTGATTTTTGGAACTTCTTTATTTATTGCTTAAAGCTCCCAGAGCCGTTGTGTCACAGGCTCCTGCTTCACAATCACCACCTCCATAAAATGAAACACATGTTTTCAGTCTATTTTTTGAACCGGGATTATCAGGGGAGAGCGCGAACGCAGTCCCCCACTACCACAAATTATGCAATCGAGTTTCCCGCATTTGGGGAAACGCAGAGATCAGCACGCCCGGGGTGCAATGGATGAGCCTCGCCCTGGGAGAACCACCTTAGTGATCATGGTATCTCCCCTGCCAGGTAAGTATGAGTTGTTCAGCCCGGCGCTCATCCTCCCACTTCTTCGCTTCGCTCGGCAGCGGGAGGATTTCCCCAGCGCAGTCCTCGGTCCTTCGGGCTCCTTCGGGATCCTTCGGGCTTCTTCGGCCTCTGGAGCGCGCATGCGCGGGAGTTAGCCACTCACCAGACGCCCGTGTGCCCCGTGACTCGGATGACGGGTTTGCAAAGACCTCACCACCTTGATTAGACAGGTTTCGCCAGCAATCCCAAGGTGCACCTCGCTCTTATGCAAACCAGCCACGCATCGCTGGAGCTTATTGGCTGGAAGAGAAACAGGAGAGATAGGACTGGGCGGGACGCTGAATGATAAACAGCCGCTCAACAGCTTAGACAGGCGGCAGGCGGCAAGCGGCAGGGAGGACGCAAAGCTGCGAAATAGGGAGGCGATCCTGCGCTCCGGAGACCGAGAGGAAGAACACCTCGGCGTGGGCGCTCGCACACGGCAGCAAAGCACCATCGGGAAGACCTGCGTCGAGGCCGCCGAGTGATCTGGGGCAGCCCTGGGTACACGTTCGAGACTTGAGCCGGTGCTTGCCCTCCCTTTGATTCCACTGTGGGATTGCACTTTAGCAAGGACACGAGGTTGCTGGTCCTTTCTGGACGATGCTCCCTTTATAAAGTTGCAGGCTCCCGTCTGAAGAGCTGCACGAGATCTATCTGTCTGTCTATCCATCCATCCATGAGGAGGAACTGGGAACAGGGCTGGTCTTAAATGGGTGGCGAGAGCCGACAGAAGGGGATCAGCATGAAGGACAACGTACATTGTAATTCAAAAGACATTCCGAAAAATTTCAAAAGAATGGCAAAACTAAAAAAAAATGAAGACAGGCAGGGGAAGGAGAGAAAAAAAAAACATAAGAATGTCGTATAGAAAAGAGGGCTTCCACTGTTGCCTATTTGGGAGAGAAAAACAAGCAGCCATCGTTTACGGCCATACCACTCTGAATACGCCCGAACTCGTCTGATCTCGGAAGCTAAGCAGAGTCGGGCTCGGTTAGTACTTGGATGGGAGACCGCCTGGGAATACCGAGTGCTGTAAGCTTTTGCCTTTGTGCCATTAGGAGTCGCCCTTCACCTCGTCTTTTTCTTTTCCTCCTTCCACCCGTGTCAGAAGCTGGGCTCTTGGCAGCCGAGTGATCTGGGGCAGCCCTGGGTACACGTTCGAGACTTGAGCCGGTGCTTGCCCTCCCTTTGATTCCACTGTGGGATTGCACTTTAGCAAGGACACGAGGTTGCTGGTCCTTTCTGGACGATGCTCCCCTTTATAAAGTTGCAGGCTCCCGTCTGAAGAGCTGCACGAGATCTATCTGTCTGTCTATCCATCCATCCATGAGGAGGAACTGGGAACAGGGCTGGTCTTAAATGGGTGGCGAGAGCCGACAGAAGGGGATCAGCATGAAGGACAACGTACATTGTAATTCAAAAGACATTCGAAAAATTTCAAAAGAATGGCAAAACTAAAAAAAATGAAGACAGGCGGGGAAGGAGAGAAAAAAAACATAAGAATGTCGTATAGAAAAGAGGGCTTCCACTGTTGCCTATTTGGGGAGAGAAAAACAAGCAGCCATCGTTTACGGCCATACCACTCTGAATACGCCCGAACTCGTCTGATCTCGGAAGCTAAGCAGAGTCGGGCTCGGTTAGTACTTGGATGGGAGACCGCCTGGGAATACCGAGTGCTGTAAGCTTTTGCCTTTGTGCCATTAGGAGTCGCCCTTCACCTCGTCTTTTTCTTTTCCTCCTTCCACCCGTGTCAGAAGCTGGGCTCTTGGCAGCCGAGTGATCTGGGGCAGCCCTGGGTACACGTTGAGACTTGAGCCGGTGCTTGCCCTCCCTTTGATTCCACTGTGGGATTGCACTTTAGCAAGGACACGAGGTTGCTGGTCCTTTCTGGACGATGCTCCCTTTATAAAGTTGCAGGCTCCCGTCTGAAGAGCTGCACGAGATCTATCTGTCTGTCTATCCATCCATCCATGAGGAGGAACTGGGAACAGGGCTGGTCTTAAATGGGTGGCGAGAGCCGACAGAAGGGGATCAGCATGAAGGACAACGTACATTGTAATTCAAAAGACATTCGAAAAATTTCAAAAGAATGGCAAAACTGAACAAAAATGAAGACAGGCAGGGAAGGAGAGAAAAAAAAAACCATAAGAATGTCGTATAGAAAAGAGGGCTTCCACTGTTGCCTATTTGGGGAGAGAAAAACAAGCAGCCATCGTTTACGGCCATACCACTCTGAATACGCCCGAACTCGTCTGATCTCGGAAGCTAAGCAGAGTCGGGCTCGGTTAGTACTTGGATGGGAGACCGCCTGGGAATACCGAGTGCTGTAAGCTTTTGCCTTTGTGCCATTAGGAGTCGCCCTTCACCTCGTCTTTTTCTTTTCCTCCTTCCACCCGTGTCAGAAGCTGGGCTCTTGGCAGCCGAGTGATCTGGGGCAGCCCTGGGTACACGTTCGAGACTTGAGCCGGTGCTTGCCCTCCCTTTGATTCCACTGTGGGATTGCACTTTAGCAAGGACACGAGGTTGCTGGTCCTTTCTGGCGATGCTCCCTTTATAAAGTTGCAGGCTCCCGTCTGAAGAGCTGCACGAGATCTATCTGTCTGTCTATCCATCCATCCATGAGGAGGAACTGGGAACAGGGCTGGTCTTAAATGGGTGGCGAGAGCCGACAGAAGGGGATCAGCATGAAGGACAACGTACATTGTAATTCAAAAGACATTCGAAAAATTTCAAAAGAATGGCAAAACTAAAAAAAATGAAGACAGGCAGGAGAAGGAGAGAAAAAAAAATCATAGGGATGTTGTATAGAAAAGAGGGCTTCCACTGTTGCCTATTTGGGGAGAGAAAACAAGCAGCCATCGTTTACGGCCATACCACTCTGAATACGCCCGAACTCGTCTGATCTCGGAAGCTAAGCAGAGTCGGGCTCGGTTAGTACTTGGATGGGAGACCGCCTGGGAATACCGAGTGCTGTAAGCTTTTGCCTTTGTGCCATTAGGAGTCGCCCTTCACCTCGTCTTTTTCTTTTCCTCCTTCCACCCGTGTCAGAAGCTGGGCTCTTGGCAGCCGAGTGATCTGGGGCAGCCCTGGGTACACGTTCGAGACTTGAGCCGGTGCTTGCCCTCCCTTTGATTCCACTGTGGGATTGCACTTTAGCAAGGACACGAGGTTGCTGGTCCTTTCTGGACGATGCTCCCCTTTATAAAGTTGCAGGCTCCCGTCTGAAGAGCTGCACGAGATCTATCTGTCTGTCTATCCATCCATCCATGAGGAGGAACTGGGAACAGGGCTGGTCTTAAATGGGTGGCGAGAGCCGACAGAAGGGGATCAGCATGAAGGACAACGTACATTGTAATTCAAAAGACATTCGAAAAATTTCAAAAGAATGGCAAAACTAAAAAAAATGAAGACAGGCAGGGAAGGAGAGAAAAAAAATAAGAATGTCGTATAGAAAAGAGGGCTTCCACTGTTGCCTATTTGGGGAGAGAAAAACAAGCAGCCATCGTTTACGGCCATACCACTCTGAATACGCCCGAACTCGTCTGATCTCGGAAGCTAAGCAGAGTCGGGCTCGGTTAGTACTTGGATGGGAGACCGCCTGGGAATACCGAGTGCTGTAAGCTTTTGCCTTTGTGCCATTAGGAGTCGCCCTTCACCTCGTCTTTTTCTTTTCCTCCTTCCACCCGTGTCAGAAGCTGGGCTCTTGGCAGCCGAGTGATCTGGGGCAGCCCTGGGTACACGTTCGAGACTTGAGCCGGTGCTTGCCCTCCCTTTGATTCCACTGTGGGATTGCACTTTAGCAAGGACACGAGGTTGCTGGTCCTTTCTGGACGATGCTCCCCTTTATAAAGTTGCAGGCTCCCCGTCTGAAGAGCTGCACGAGATCTATCTGTCTGTCTATCCATCCATCCATGAGGAGGAACTGGGAGCAGGGCTGGTCTTAAATGGGTGGCGAGAGCCGACAGAAGGGGATCAGCATGAAGGACAACGTACATTGTAATTCAAAAGACATTCGAAAAATTTCAAAAGAATGGCAAAACTAAAAAAAATGAAGACAGGCAGGGAAGGAGAGAAAAAAACATAAGAATGTCGTATAGAAAAGAGGGCTTCCACTGTTGCCTATTTGGGGAGAGAAAAACAAGCAGCCATCGTTTACGGCCATACCACTCTGAATACGCCCGAACTCGTCTGATCTCGGAAGCTAAGCAGAGTCGGGCTCGGTTAGTACTTGGATGGGAGACCGCCTGGGAATACCGAGTGCTGTAAGCTTTTGCCTTTGTGCCATTAGGAGTCGCCCTTCACCTCGTCTTTTCTTTTCCTCCTTCCACCCGTGTCAGAAGCTGGGCTCTTGGCAGCCGAGTGATCTGGGGCAGCCCTGGGTACACGCTCGAGACTTGAGCCGGTGCTTGCCCTCCCTTTGATTCCACTGTGGGATTGCACTTTAGCAAGGACACGAGGTTGCTGGTCCTTTCTGGACGATGCTCCCCTTTATAAAGTTGCAGGCTCCCGTCTGAAGAGCTGCACGAGATCTATCTGTCTGTCTATCCATCCATCCATGAGGAGGAACTGGGAACAGGGCTGGTCTTAAATGGGTGGCGAGAGCCGACAGAAGGGGATCAGCATGAAGGACAACGTACATTGTAATTCAAAAGACATTCCGAAAAATTTCAAAAGAATGGCAAAACTAAAAAAAATGAAGACAGGCAGGGAAGGAGAGAAAAAAAAACATAAGAATGTCGTATAGAAAAGAGGGCTTCCACTGTTGCCTATTTGGGGAGAGAAAAACAAGCAGCCATCGTTTACGGCCATACCACTCTGAATACGCCCGAACTCATCTGATCTCGGAAGCTAAGCAGAGTCGGGCTTGGTTAGTACTTGGATGGGAGACCGCCTGGGAATACCGAGTGCTGTAAGCTTTTGCCTTTCTGCCAGCAGGTGTCGCCCTTCACCTCGTCTTTTTCTTTTGGCTCTTGGAAGGAAGGAAAGCGGCTTAAAATCAGTAAAGAGGCACAAAAAGGATGAATGATTATTTGTATTATTGTTTTATTACGGTGGGTGAGGGTCCTTAAGATAAATAAATAAATTGATTAGTTAATTTAAATTAATATTATTTTTGATACCATTTTTCTAGGGGGCGGGGGTTCTGAAAATAAATAAATAAATGGACAGACTGACAGACAGATTGACCGATTGACTGATTTTTGGAACTTCTTTATTTATTGCTTAAAGCTCCCAGAGCCGTTGTGTCACAGGCTCCTGCTTCACAATCACCACCTCCATAAAATGAAACACATGTTTTCAGTCTATTTTTTGAACCGGGATTATCAGGCGAGAGCGCAAACGCAGTCCCCCACTACCACAAATTATGCAATCGAGTTTCCTGCATTTGGGGAAACCGCAGAGATCAGCACACCCGGCGTGCAATGGATGAGCCTCGCCCTGGGAGAACCTTTTTTTTTTTTTTTTTTTTTGTCTAAATTTCATTACTTAAGACAAACACTAATTTGCTTGTCCCATTTTCACTTACATTTAATGTTTCTTTTCAGTGTTTTAGCTTTGAACACACACACAAAGTCTGGCCAATTTGCTAATTCACTGCCACCCATCACCTTTTCACCACCATGGCGTGTTTTTTTTTTTTTTTTTTCCATTTTTCCCCAAAAAAACTCCATTAATTGTTCTTTACCTTTATCTTTCACACCTTGTTCTTATTCAATTGATCTTCTTTTATTTTCCATGCCTCCTCTACTTCTCTCCCACATTTCTGCAATAGTCTTTGAATAGAAACATCCTTATTATGTATCACCAGTTCATTTCTTTCCCACCATATATTTTCTTTAACTATATTAATTATTTGCCATTGGGTTTTTGCCATTTTCTCATTCAAGTTATTCCCCACTAATCCATACAGTACCCCTTCTTTTGTAATCTCCTCTTTTCCTAATAACCCATCCCATTTCTCCATTACACCCTTCCAAATTCCTTGCGATTTTTCACATTTCCAAAACACATGTTCAGATGTTTCTATTCCTGTGCAGTTCCTTCTCGGACATATCAACGTCTTTGCTACTCGCCTCTTATACATTGCAGTGTTTGTCGGTAACACTTCGTGTATGCCCAACCAGCCCAAATCCTTTTGTCTATTGGTCAACTCTTTTCCATTGTTTTGTTGCCATACTTTCTTTGCTTGATTTTCAGTCATATTTTTATTTTTAACATTGTTTCGTCTTTTTTTATATATTCTTTCAGGGCTCTTTTCTTCCCCCATATTGTTACCTCTCCTTCTTCCCATCTGTATTTCCTTAAAAATTTTGTAACTATCTTATAGTGCTTTGCTATATTAAAGGCAATAGGTCTATTGTTAATGCTTTTAAACAATCTTACTTTCCTCAGCTCCGTACCCAATTGATATCGCATCAAATCAGCCATTTTCCTTTCTTATTTAGCGCCATGTTACCCACCGTAGCCGTATGTTTTAACATCAGCTCTTCTTCTATATTTGGGAATCCTTTCCCTCCATTTTCTTTTTGTTTCATTATTACTTTTCTTGCAATTTTCTCACATTTTGACCCCCATAGGAAAACAAAACAGCTTCTTATAATCTTTTTTAATATTTTTCTCGGGGGGAAAAAACGGTAAAAATATGTCAGTTTTGGGATTATTATTGCTTTCACCAGCAAAATCTTGCCCTCCATAGTCAGGTTTCTCAATCTCCAAAATCCTGTTTTTATTTATATTTTTAACATTTCCTTCCATTGTTTCTTTTCTCTATTATCTTTCCTAATTCTACTCCCAATATTTTAACACTATTGTAAAGTCTTATCTTTCCCGCAGGTTGTTCTTTCCAGTTACCCCATAACACACAATCACATTTCTCCAGATTTAATTGCGATCCTGATGCCATACAGAATATTTCCGTGTATTCAATTACCTGCTCTATACTGCTGACATCTCTGACTATTATGCTCACATCATCCATATATGCACATATTTTAACTTGTTGCCCTCCGCTTCCTGGGACTTCAACTCCCTGTATCTGTCTCTCATTTCTTACCAGATTTATTAACGGTTCAATATTTAATATGAATAGTACTGCTGATAAAGGGCACCCTTGCCTTACTCCCCTTTCTACCTGTATTTCTTCTGATAATTTATTATTTACTCTAATTCTACTTGTAATTCCTTTATACACTGTCTTTATCCAGTTTAGAAATTTCGCTGGTACCCCACTCTCTGTAAAATCCTCCACATATATTCATGAGCCACTTTGTCAAAGGCTTTTTCCAAGTCTAAATTAATTATTCCCACGTCCATTTTTCTTTCCTGCATTAAATATATGCAATCTCTCATTACACACAGATTTTCTAATGCACTTCTACCTGATACTACACATGCTTGTTCCTCTTTTATCACATTTTCCAGCTTATCTTTTATTCTATTTGCCAGGACTCTTGTTAATATCTTGTAGTCCTGGCATAATAGTGTTATCGGTCTCCAATTCTTTATATCAACCATCTCTCCTTGTTTGGGTATCAATGTTATTATGCCCCTTTTCATTGTCTCTGTCATCTCTCCATCTCTCACAATTTCCAGAAATAAACTCTGCATATCTTCTTTTATTAGATCCCAAAAAGACACATAAAATTCTATGGGTAAGCCGTCTATTCCTGGAGTTTTACCCTTACTACTCATTTTAATAGCTTCCTCCATCTCCTGCATTTCAATCTCCTGACACAGCATTTCTTTCTGTTCTTCTGTGAAAACGCCATCTATGGTTCCCTCCAGTTTGTTAATGCACTCATAGTTAATTTCTTTCTTTTCGTATATTCCTTTATAGTACGTTGTTACGATGTCCAATAGGTCTTTATTTCCTCTCTTCACCTGTCCATCTTTATCCTTCAATTCTTCTATATTGGCTTTTTTCCTTCTTTCTTTTATTTTCTTGAAAAAAAACCGAGAGCATTTTTCTCCTTCCTCTTGCTCTCTGACTCTGCTCTGGAACTTAATCTTTTCTTCTCTGTTCTTATATACTTTTCCCAATTCTTCTTTTTATTTTTCTTATCTCTAATTCTGTCTCGTCATTTATCTCCTCCTTTCTGTACAATTGTTCCAGTTCATATTGTAATGTTTTTTCCTCTTCTTTTTTCTTCCTACTCCTTTCTTTACCTTTTTTTTGGAAAAATTCCCTAGTGTTCCTTTTCATCACCTCCCACCACTCTTTTGACTTCCACACCAATCTTTTAGGGTTTCCCATCCCCTATAGCGTTGTCCATATTCTTCCCTAATTTTCATATCCTCTAACAAGGTTACATTCAGTTTCCACACAATATCTTTTTTCTCTTCTTCTGTTCCTTTCTGTATCTCTGCCTCTAAACTACAATGGTCTGAAAAAAATACTGGTCTTAATTTGCAATTCTTTGGCTCATAATTACTATCGACCAAAATATAGTCTATTCGAGAGGCCTTTCCCCGAGTTCCTCTCCAGGTAAAACCTTTTTCTTCTCTTTTTAGTTCCCTAAATACATCCTTGATACGACAGTCCTTTATAATTTCTTTTAGTTTTCTAGCAGTTTTGTCTTCCTGTTGCCCTCTTAGCTCTTGATCACTCGCACAATTTAGGTCCCCCACCACAATTAAGTTGTTTTCTAAAGCAACTGCTGTTTGCAGTAAATTAAACACTTCCATCCTCTGGACGGGTGTTGTTGGTGCATATACATTAATTAACGTGATCGTACTTCCTGCTATTAATAATTTAATTTTAATCACTCTCCCCTTCACTATTTCATCATATGTTTTAATTTCAATTTCTTTATTCTTAATTAACACCCCAACTCCTGCATTTTTATTCTCATTTGTCCCTGAAAAAATCGCTGCCCCTTCCTCCCAGTCTTCTTTATATTCGTCATATGATTTTTAAAGGGTATACCACACTCTTGAATGCACATCAAATCCACGGCAAACTTCTTAAGTAAGAAAACACCATTTTCTCCTTTCCTTACTTTGAATACTTCTTACATTCAAGGTTATTATTTTTATTTTCATTTTTTCTTTATTGTAGTGTAGTCTACCTCACCTATCTTTCCCTTACTTCCGGGAGTTACATATTTTTTGGGCTTCTTGGCCACTTTCTTTTCTGTTCTCCACTCTTCTACCCCTTCATGCCCGTAGCTGAAACAAAACCTTCCATGTCTTTAGACTCTAAATAGCAGGGAGCTGTCCCCATTCCTTTGGTTTCTCTCCCGCTCCCTCTGATTTTCCGGAGCTCGTTGGGGACAGATTATCTGGCCCACGCTTCCTCTGCAATCCTGGGTTTATTTGTGTTGCCTCTATGTTGCCTTTCCCTTCCTCCTGCTCTATGTTTTCCTTCCTCACCTGCTGAGGGGACTGTCCAAAAAAAGTCGTCCCACTGAGGATGTCCATGATCTCCTCTGTGTGAAAGAGAATGTTCTGTGAATGCTGCTCCATTCTACTTTCTATATTCCGAGCGTCTGTTTTTTCTTCAATTAACGCCAAAGGTCAGTTTCTCCTCTGTCCTCCCTCTCTCCTTGTTCGCTCTCTCTCTTACTGTTTACTCCAATGTTTAATGGGTCTATTTTTTCCCTTTCTCTCGTGTCACTTCCTTGGATTCCTTCTCTTGCTATGTCTTCCATTTCTCTTTCTTCCTCAGACTCCTCATCCAATAGCGCTATTACTTTCTTTTCTCTCATTGTATTCCTCCTTACCATGTTAGCATAGGAGGCCGGACAGTCCCTAAAGACATGTTCCTCCTGTCCACAAAGATTACATTTTATAGGCTTCCTGCACTCTCTTGTACTGTGTCCCTCCTCTTTACAATTTCTACATTTTATTATGCCACACTCTGCCGCTTTGTGACCCTCATTTCCACACCTTCTACATAATTGTGGCTGACCAGAGTAGAAAACGTGCCCTCTGACCGTCCCAATTTGTATGACCGCGGGCAAATGGATCACCCTTTCTGTGTCATTCTCCTTTTTGAGAATTACATCAAATTTGTACAATCCATTTTTTATCCCATCCTCATCCGTCATTTGCATACTAGTCTTAACATCGCAAAATTGTAACAACCAAGTCGAAATATCCTGTAGTTTCACCTTCTCTGTGAACATTAAAATATTTACTCTTTTGTCCATCCTGTCACTCAAAGGCACAATCAAAAATTTTTCTAAAACTGGGTTAACCAGTTTTTCTCTCTCCACCGTTCTCAAACATTTATCATATAAAGCCCTACTCTTAAAAACCACTTCAAAGGTAGTTTTACCCGGAAAGGCAAAAGGTAATCAATCTCACCAGGTGAAAAACGTAGAGTCTTCTGCAACACCTCCTTACTAAAGTCTCCTCGATCCATCTGTCCATCCTTCAATTCCAATCGAACTACGTTTCTCCTTTCCCTTCCATCAATTGGAATACGAGATGCAGGTCTCCCAAAAACTCCGAGTCCTCTGTTCATCTCCATGTCTTCTTCGAACCGTCTGCTGTTGACTTCAATCACTTCCGCCATCTTGCTCCTACAATATTTTAAAAACGCCGCGAAACAAGGGAAGCAGAAAACAGGGTGGTGGACATGCCGACCTACCCAGCTCTGGATCCAAGTTCGTGGGGCGCTCCCTACACCTGACAAGGAAGAACCAAAGGTATCTCCCCTGCCAGGTAAGTATGAGTTGTTCAGCCCGGCGCTCATCCTCCCACTTCTTCGGCTTCGTCGCTCGGCAGCGGGAGGATTTCCCCAGCGCAGTCCTCGGTCCTTCGGGCTCCTTCGGATCGCCGGGATTCTTCGCCTCTGGAGCGCGCATGCGCGGGATGCGTTAGCCACTCACCAGACGCCCGTGTGCCCCGTGACTCGGATGACGGGGTTGCAAAGACCTCACCACCTTGATTAGACAGGTTTCGCCAGCAATCCCAAGGTGCACCTCGCTCTTATGCAAACCAGCCACGCATCGCTGGAGCTTATTGGCTGGAAGAGAAACAGGAGAGATAGGACTGGGCGGGCGCTGAATGATAAACAGCCGCTCAACAGCTTAGACAGGCGGCAGGCGGCAAGCGGCAGGGAGGACGCAAAGCTGCGAAATAGGGAGGCGATCCTGCGCTCCGGAGACCGAGAGGAAGAACACCTCGGCGTAGGCGCTCGCACACGGCAGCAAAGCTCCATCGGGAAGACCTGCGTCGAGGCCGCCGAGTGATCTGGGGCAGCCCTGGGTACAAGTTCGAGACTTGAGCCGGTGCTTGCCCTTCCTTTGATTCCACTGTGGGATTGCACTTTAGCAAGGACACGAGGTTGCTGGTCCTTTCTGGACGATGCTCCCCTTTATAAAGTTGCAGGCTCCCGTCTGAAGAGCTGCACGAGATCTATCTGTCTGTCTATCCATCCATCCATGAGGAGGAACTGGGAACAGGGCTGGTCTTAAATGGGTGGCGAGAGCCGACAGAAGGGGATCAGCATGAAGGACAACGTACATTGTAATTCAAAAGACATTCCGAAAAATTTCAAAAGAATGGCAAAACTAAAAAAAAAATGAAGACAGGCAGGGGAAGGAGAGAAAAAAAAAAAACATAAGAATGTCGTATAGAAAAGAGGGCTTCCACTGTTGCCTATTTGGGAGAGAAAAACAAGCAGCCATCGTTTACGGCCATACCACTCTGAATACGCCCGAACTCGTCCGATCTCGGAAGCTAAGCAGAGTCGGGCTCGGTTAGTACTTGGATGGGAGACCGCCTGGGAATACCGAGTGCTGTAAGCTTTTGCCTTTGTGCCATTAGGAGTCGCCCTTCACCTCGTCTTTTCTTTTCCTCCTTCCACCCGTGTCAGAAGCTGGGCTCTTGGCAGCCGAGTGATCTGGGGCAGCCCTGGGTACACGTTCGAGACTTGAGCCGGTGCTTGCCCTCCCTTTGATTCCACTGTGGGATTGCACTTTAGCAAGGACACGAGGTTGCTGGTCCTTTCTGGACGATGCTCCCTTTATAAAGTTGCAGGCTCCCGTTCTGAAGAGCTGCACGAGATCTATCTGTCTGTCTATCCATCCATCCATGAGGAGGAACTGGGAACAGGGCTGGTCTTAAATGGGTGGCGAGCCGACAGAAGGGGATCAGCATGAAGGACAACGTACATTGTAATTCAAAAGACATTCCGAAAAATTTCAAAAGAATGGCAAAACTAAAAAAATGAAGACAGGCAGGGGAAGGAGAGAAAAAAAAACATAAGAATGTCGTATAGAAAAGAGGGCTTCCTTTCCCCCAAATCTTTCCCATATCAGTTTAGATTCCTCTCTAGATTTCCCAGTAATGTTTACTGGCTTCTCACTTTCCCTTACTTTTTCCACTAATTCTTTCCACCTCCTCCACAAGTCCTTTTCATCCTGCTGAAGCCCACAATCTTTGATACAGTCCATCAACCTCCTGTATAGTTTGGGTAATCTAAACTCATATGGTTTCTTGTTCTGGGTTTTATAAAGCCCAAACCTTCTTAGATGACCACCCATCATGTACCTGGCTAAATCCGCTGCCCTCCCTTTCCCGCTCTGTAACAAGGATATGTAAACGGCCGTGTATTTCAATCTTAACAAGATCCTTAAGTCCAGAAAACCTTTCTCCCCCTTTCCTTTTTGTGTTTTTTACTTTCTGTCTTGCGACCTTCTCATCTGTAGACCTCCCAAAAAAATAAAAACATTGTCTTTCGATTTTCCTTAGAATATATTTTGTCCGTAAAAACTGTTGCCAGAAAAGAGCCTGGGCAAAATTATTGACTTAATTAGCAAAATTTTGCCCTCATATGTTAGTCTCCTAGTCCTCCAGAGACTTGTGAGCTTGTATAACTTTCTTTCCATCTCCTTCCAGTCTCTTCTTCCCTCCTTCTCCTCTCCAAAATGGATCCCTAATATTTTAACCGCCCTCTATGTATTTTCATGTCGTGCAAAGTCCTCCTGCCACTTGCCCTGCAGATGGCACTCGGATTTCCTTATTTAATTGGGCTCTTTTGCTTTTTTGAATTCTGTTCCTAGCAGATATCTGATCATATCCGCTAACTTCCCAATTTTACTTAATGTCATATTAACAACAGTTGCTGTGTGTCTTAAAGTCAACTCCCTTTCTATATTGGAACCTCTTTCCCTCCATTTTCATTACCTTCCTTCTTGCCAATTTTTCACATTATGAACCCTATAAGAACACAAAACACTTTCTTATAATTCTTCTTACTATTTTCTTTGGTGGAAAAAACACATTTGCTAAATACGATAGTTTTGGGATTGTAACTGCCTTCATCAGCAATATCTTCCCTTCTATTGATAAGTTCGTTAACCTCCAAAATCCTGCTTTTTTTTTTGGTTATCTTTTTCCCCATTTCTTTCCACTCCATCCTCTCTGTATTCTTAACCCCAATACTTTCACAACATTTGACAACCTTATTCTTCCTAGTGGTTTTTCCTTCCATTTCCCCCAACGGATTCCATGAGGAACACAAAGTAAAACCAGCGGTACCCAAGGATTCTCGAAGGGGCACAGTACCAAAGGAGTCCAGTCTTCATCTCAGGTCACTGGGGAGCATCCATGTCTCACAAACATATAGCAAGAAAGGAAGCACCAGGACTCTAAAGACTTGGCCCTTCGTTCTTTTGCAGAGATATTGGGAGCGCCACACACCCCTTTCCAGTGACCTCATGAACCACCAAGCTCTCCCCATCTGTCTACTGACTTCATAGGAAGAGTCACCAGGGACATGAATGTCACTGCCAAGGTAAGTAAACCACTCAACAAGGTCAACACACTCTCCGCAAACAGACACACTGCTGATATCTGTGCCCAAGAGGTCATTAAAGGCCTGGCTGTTGGTTTTCATCCAGGACACTCACAAGCCCAGACACTCAGACTCCTCACTCAGTCTCTTGAGCACCCTGATCAGAGCCTCCATTGACTCCACGACAATCACAGCATCATCAGCAAAGTCAATATTCATGAATCTTTCTTCTCCAACAGATGCCCCACAGCCGCTGAACCCCATGACCCTGCACAACACCCAGTCCATACAAGCACTGAACAAAGTAGGAGCAAGAACACACCCCCTGACGAACCACAGAATCAACTGGGAAAAACACAGAGGTTCTGTCTCCACACCACTCACAGTACCAGTGTACGGGCTGGCCATGATATCCAGCAACTTCAGGGGGAATCCCACTAAGTCTCAGGAACTCCCACAGGGAAGCTCGAACAACTGAGTCGAATGCTTTGTGAAAATCGACAAAGGCTGCTAAGAAACTTTGCCGATATTCACGCTTTGCGCTCCATGCCACTGTGGGATTGCACGCGTTAGCAAGGACACGAGGTTGCTGGTCCTTTCTGGACGATGCCCCCCTTTGTAAAGTTGCAGGCTCCCGTCTGAAGAGCTGGACGAGATCTATCTGTCTATCTATGTATCCATCCATCCATCCATCCATCCATGAGGTGGAACGGGTAACAGGGGGGTCTTAAATGGGTGGCGAGAGCGAGAGAGCCGACAGAAGGGGATCAGCATGAAGGACAACGTACATTCTAATTCAAAAGACATTCCGAAAAATTTCAAAAGAATGGCAAAAAAAAAATGAAGACAGACAGGGGAAGGAGTGAAAAAAAAAAACATACGGCTGTCGTTCAGAAAAGAGGGCTTCCAAAGTTGCATATTTGGGGAGAGAAAAGGAGCAGCCCTCGTTTACTGGGAATACCGAGTGCTGTAAGCTTTTGCCTTTCTGCCAGCAGGAGTCGCCCTTCACCTCGTCTTTTCTTTTCCTCCTTCCACCCGTGTCAGGAAGCTGGGCTCTTGGCAGCAAGGAAAGCGGCTTAAAATCAGTAAAGAGGCACTAAAAATAATGAATGATTATTTATATTATTATTTTATTATGTGTGTGGGGGGGTCCTTAAGATAAATACATACATTGATTAGTTAATTTAAATTAATATTATTTTTATTATAATTTTTCTATAGGGCGGGGGTCCTTAAAATAAATAAATAAATGGACAGACAGACAGATTGATTGATTGATTTTGGAACTTCTTTATTTATTGCTTAAAGCTCCCAGAGCCGTTGTCTCACAGGCTCCTGCTTCACAATCGCCCAAGCACCACTTCCATAAGTTGAAACGCATGTTTTCAGTCTGTTTTTTGAACCAGGACTATCAGGGGAGAGCGCGAACGCAGTCCCCCACTACCACAAATTATGCAGTCGAGTTTCCCGCATTTGGGGAAATCGCAGGGGTCAACACACCCGGAGTGCAATGGATGAGCCTCGCCCTGGGAGAACCACCTTAGTGATCATGGTATCTCCCCTGCCAGGTAAGTATGAGTTGTACAGCCCGGCGCTCATCCTCCCACTTCCTCGGCTTCATCGCTCGGCGGCGGGAGGTTTTCCCAGCACAGTCCTCGGTCCTTCGGCCTCCTTCGGGCTTCTTCGGGATCCTTCGGGCTTCTTTGGCCTCGGGAGCGCGCATGCGCGCTAGCTGCTGCCCAGACGCCCGTGTGCACCGTGACCCGGATGTTGGGGTTGCACCGACCTCACCACCTTGATTAGACAGGTTTCACTAGCAACCCCAAGGTGCACCTCGCTCTTATGCAAACCAGCCACCCATCGCTGGAGCTTATTGGCTGGAAGAGAAACAGGAGGGGTAGGACTGGGCGGGATGCTGAATGAGAAACAGCCGCCCAACAGCAAAGACAGGCGGCAGGCGGCAGACAGGAGGCAGGAGGCAAAGCTGCGAAAGAGGAAGGCGACCCTGCGCCCCGGAGACCGAGAGGAAGAAGCCCTCGGCGTGGGCGCTCGCACACGGCAGCAGAGCACCCTCGGGAAGACCTGCGCCGAGGCCGCCGAGTGATCTGGGGCAGCGCTGGGTACACGTTCGAGACTTGAGCCGGTGCTTGCCCTCCCTTTGATGCCACTGTGGGATTGCACGTTAGCAAGGATACGAGGTTGCTGGTTCTTTCTGGAAGATGCCCCCCTTTGTAAAGTTGCAGGCTCCCGTCTGATGAGCTGGACGAGATCTCTCTGTCTATCTATCCATCCATCCATCCATCCATCAATCCATCCATCCATGAGGTGGAACGGGTAACAGGGGAGTCTTAAATGGGTGGCGAGAGCGAGAGAGCCGACAGAAGGGGATCAGTATGAAGGACAACGCACATTCTAATTCAAAAGACATAACTTAAAATTTCAAAAGAATGGCAATTAAAAAAAAAAAAAAATGAAGACAGACAGGGGAAGGAGAAAAAAAAAAAACATAGGGCTGTCGTTTAGAAAAGAGGGCTTCCACAGTTGCCTATTTGGGAGAGAAAACGAGGCAGCCCTCGTTTACGGCCATACCACTCTGAACCGCCCGATCTCGTCCGATCACCGAAGTTAAGCAACGTCGGGCCCGGTTAGTACTTGGATGGGTGACCGCCTGGGAATACCGAGGTGCCGTGGCTTTTGCCTTTCTGCCAGCAGGAGTCGCCCGCCGCCTCGTCTTTTCTTTCTCCTTCCCACCCGTGTCAGAAGCTGGGCTTTTGGCAGCCGAGTGATCTGGGGCAGCCCTGGGTACCACGTTCGAGACTTGAGCGGTGCTTGCCCCTCGCTGATGCCACTGTGGGATTGCAGGTGCAGGAAGGACACGAGGCTGGTCCTTTCTGGGCGATGCACCCCCCGCTGTAGGTGCAGGCTCCCGTCTGAAGAGCTGGAGCGGATCTATCTGTCTTTCCTATCCATCCATCCATCCATGAGGAGCAGGGAACAGGGGGTCTTAAATGGGTGGCAGGCGAGAGAGCCCGACAGAAGGGGATCAGCATGAAGGACAACGTACATTCAAATTTAAAAGAATGGCAAAAAAAAAAAAAAAAAAAAAAAAAATGAAGACAGACAGGGGAAGGAGAGAAAAAAATAAAAAACATAGGGCTGTCGTTTAGAAAGAGGCTTCAAAGTTGAGATGTTTTCTCTATAAAGCGAAGGTTTCTCTGATCATTCAATTATTTTCTGTTGGAAAAAACTTTCTGTTTATTTGTGTATACACACCTTGCCTTCCACAATACTTCTTTTATCCGCGTTTATTCGGTCCCAATCTTTCTTCCCGACCTCTCTTTTGCAACATCCCAAAACACCACCAAGTCTCTATCCAGCTTGATGTCTACTATGTGTCTCTGCCTTACTTCCTTCATATCGCACTGGGCAGTCCCGTGCATGTCCACTTGACTTGTTTTCTTTTACATCCGTCTGGGACATTTAGGCCTTATAAAGTTACTTTCTTTACTTAAAAGCCAGGTTGGTTTCTAGTGCTTCATGGGCGGCCAGCCAGGCTATATCTGCTACTTGATTGTTGCATTTTCACAAGTCCTCACATATCAGTTTAGATTCCTCTCTAGATTTCCAGTAATGTTTTACTGACTTCACTTCCTTGCTTTTCCACTAATTCTTTCACCTCCTCCACAAGTCCTTTTCATCCTCTGGAAGCCCACAATCTTTGATACAGTCCATCAACCCTCCCTGTATAGTTTACTGTAGTAAACTCATATAGTTTCTTGTTCTGGGTTTTATAAAGCTGACCTTCTTAGATGACCACCATCATGTACCTGGCTAGGAAATCCAACTGCCTCCCTTTTCCGCTCTGTAACAAGGATATTATAGCGGCCCGTGTATTTTCCGTCTTAACAAGATCATAAGTCAGAAAACCTTTCTCCCCCTTTCCTTTTTGTTTCTTTACTTTCTGTCTTGCGACCTTCTCATCTGTAAGACCTCCCAAAAAAAGCCGAAAACATTGTCTTTCAATTTTCCTTAGAATATATTTTGTCCGTAAAACTGTTGCCAGAAAAAGAGCCTGGGCAAAGGTGACAATTAACAAAATTTTGCCCTCATATGTTAGTCTCCTAGTCCTCCAGAACTTGTGAGCTTATGCTTTCTTTCTCCATCTCCTTCCAGTCTCTTCTTCCTCCTTCTCCTCTCCCAAATGATCCCTAATATTTTAAACGCGCCCCTCTATGTATTTTCATGTCGTGCCCAAAGTCCTCCACCACTTGCCCTGGTGGCACTCAGTTTCCCTTATTTAATTGGGCTCTTTTGCTTTTTTGAATTCTGTTCCCTGGATATCTGGTCATATCACTTCTTCCCAATTTACTTACGTATCATATTAACAAAGCAGTTGCTGTGTGTCTTAAATCAACTCCCTTTCTATATTATTGGAACCTCTTCCTCCATTTCATTACCTTCCTTCTTGCCATTTTCACATTACTGAACCTATAAGAACACAAACACTTTCTTATAATTCTTCTTACTATTTTCTTTGGTGGAAAAACATTTGCTAAATACGATAGTTTTGGGATTGTAACTGCCTTATCAGCAATATCTTCCTTCTATTGATAAGTTCGTTAACCTCCAAAATCCTGCTTTTTTTTTTTTTTTTTTGGTTATCTTTTTTCCCCATTTCTTTCCACTCATCCTCTGTATTCTTAACCCCAATACTTTCCCAACATTTGACAACCTTATTCTTCCTAGTGGTTTTCCTTCCATTTCCCCAACGGATTCCGTAGGGGAACACAAAAAGTAAAACCAATGGGCACCCAAAAGGATTCTCCGAAGGCACAGTACCAAGGTCAGTCTTCATCTCAGGTCACTGGGAGCATCCATATCTCCACAAACATATAGCAAGAAAGGAAGCACCAGGACAAGACTTGGCCGCCGTTCTTTCTAGAGATATTGGGGCGCCACACACACACCGTGACCTCGCGAACCACCAAGCTCCCATCTGTCTACTGACTTCACGGAAGAGTCACCAGGGACATAGATATGCTGCGGTAAATAAACCCTCCAGCAAAGTCAACACACTCTCCATGAAACAGACACACTGCTGATATCTGTGCCCAGAGGTCATTAAAGGCCTGGCTGTTGGTTTTCATCCAAGACCTCTAGTACAGGCACTCAGACTCCTCCTTAGTCTCTTGAGCACCCTGATCAGAGCCTCCGTGGCTCCACGACAATCACAGCATCATCAGCAAAGTCAATATTCATGAATCTTTCTTCTCCAACAGATGCCCCACAGCGGCCTGAACCCCATGACTGCACAACACCCAGTGCATACAAGCACTGAACAAAGTGGGAGCAAGAACACACCCCTGACGAACCACAGAATCAACTGGGAAAAACTGGAAGTTCCATCTCCACACTCACAGTACCAGTGCAGGCCTTGGCCATGATATCCAGCAACTTCGAGAATCCCTCGTCTCAGGAACTCCCACAGGAAGCTCGAACAACTGGTCGAATGCTTTGTGAAAATCGACAAAGGCTGCTAGAAACTTTGCGATATTCACGTTTCTCCATACCACTGTGGGATTACCCGCGTTAGCAGGACAAGGTTGCTGGTCCTTTCTGGACGATACCCCCTTTGTAAAGTTGCAGGCTCCGTCCTGAAAGAGCTGGGCAGAATCTATCTGTCTATCTATGTATCCATCCATCCATCCATCCATCCGTCCATGAGGTGGAGCAGGTAACAAGAGATAAATGGGTGTTGAGCGGAAAGAGCCGACGAAGGGGATCAGCATGAAGGACAACGTACATTCTAATTCAAAAGACATTCCGAAAAATTTCAAAAGAATGGCAAAAAAAAAAAAAATGAAGACAGACAGGGGAAGGAGTGAAAAAAAAAACATCTGGCTGTCGTTTCAAGAAGAGGGCTTCAAAGTTGCATATTTGGAGAAAAAAGACAGCCCTACGTTACTAGAATACCGAGTGCTGTAAGCTTTGCCTTTCTGCCAGCAGTCGCCCCTTCACCTCGTCTTTTCTTTTCCTCCTTTTGCCGTGTCAAGCTGGGCTCTTGGCAGCAGGAAAGCGGCTTCGTCAGTAAAGGCACTAAAAATAATGAATGATTATTTATATTATTATTATTTTATTATGTATGTGGGGGTCCTTAAGATAAATGCATTGATTAGTTAATTTAAATTAATATATTTTTGTATAATTTTTCTATTAGGCGGGGGGGTCCTTAAAATAAATAAATAAATGAATGGACAGTTGATTGATTTTGGAACTTCTTTATTTATTGCTTAAAGCTCCCAGAGCCGTTGCTCACAGGCTCCTGCTTCTGTCGCCCAAGCACCACTTCCATAGTTAAGCATGTTTCAGTCTGTTTTGAACCAGGACTATCAGGGAGAAGCGCGAGCGATCCTGGGAATTATGCAGTCAGGTTTCCCGCATTTGGGAAATGTAGAGTCAACACCCAGGTGCAATGGATGAGCCTCGCCCTGGAGAACCACCTTAGTGATCATGGTATCTCCCACACCGGGTAAGTGGGTTGTACAGCCAGGCGCTCATCACTCCCCACTTCCCTCGGCTTCATCGCTCGGCGGCGGGAGGTTTCCCCAGCACAGTCCTCGGTCCTTGGCCTCCTTGGGCTTCTTGGGATCCTTGAACTACTTTGGCCTGGGAGGCGCATGCAGGAGCTAACTGCTGCCCGACGCCCGTGCAACCCGGATGTTGGGGTTGCACCGGCCTCCACCGCGTTAGACAGGTTTCACTAGCCCCAAGGTGCACCTCGCTCTTATGCAAACCAGCCACCCATCGCTGGGCTTGTGCTGGAAGAGAAACAGGAGAAATTAGGACTGGGCGGGATGCTGAATGAGAAACAACAACAACAAAGACAAGTAGGGCCCGGCGAACCCAGGAGGCAAGGAGGCAAAGGCGACCCTGCGCTCCGGGAACCCGGAAAGCCCTCAGCGTGGCGCTCGCCTGCAGCAGCAGAGCACCCTCAGGAGAGACCTCGCCGAGGCCGCGAGTGATCTGGGGGCAGGGCTGGGTCGAGACTTGGGCGGTGCTTCCTCCTTTGATGCCACTGTGGGATTTGCACGTTAGCAGATCACGAGGTTGCTGGTTCTTTCTGGAAGGAGTACCCCCTTTTGTAAAGTTGCAGGCTCCCGTCCTGTTGATATGAGCTGGACGAGATCTCTCTGTCTATCTATCCATCCATCCATCCATCCATCAATCATCCATCCATGAGTGGAGCGGGTAACAGAAGTCTTAAATGGGTGGCGAGGCGGAGAGCCGACAGAAGGGGATCAGTGAAGGACAACGCACATTCTAATTCAAAAGACATAACTTAAAATTTCAAAAGAATGGCAATTAAAAAAAAAAAAAAAAAAAAAAAAATGAAGACAGACAGGGGAAGGAGAAAAAAAAAAAAAAAAAACATAGGGCTGTCGTTTAGAAAAGAGGGCTTCCACAGTTGCCTATTTGGGGAGAGAAAAGCGAGCAGCCCTCGTTCACGGCCATACCACTCTGAACCGCCCGATCGTCCGATCTGGGAAGCTAAGCAGAGTCGGGCTCGAACAAATACTTGGATGGGAGACCGCCTGGGAATACCGAGTGCCGTAGCTTTTGCCTTTCTGCAGCGGGAGTCGCCTTACGCCTCGTCTTTTTCTTTTCCTCCCTTCACCATGTCAAGCTGGGCTTTTGGCAGCGAGTGATCTGGGGGCAGCCCTGGGTACAGTTCGAGACTTGAGCGGTGCTTGCCCTCCCTTTGATGCCCCTGTGGGATTGCGAGGTTGGAAAGGACACGAGGCTGCTGGTCCTTTCTGGACGATGCCCCCTTTGTAATTACAGGCTCCCGTCTGACTGAATGAGATCTATCTGTCTTTCTATCCATCCATCCATCCATGAGGAGGCGGGAACAGGGGGGTCTTAAATGGTGGCGGGCGAGAGCCGACAGAAGGGGATCAGCATGAAGGACAACGTACATTCAAATTTAAAGAATGGCAAAAAAAAAAAAAAAAAAAAATGAAGACAGACAGGGGAAGGAGAGAAAAAAAAAAAAAAACATAGGGCTGTCGTTTAGAAAAGGGCTTCAAAGTTGAGATGTTTTTTCTCATAAAACGGAAGGTTTTCTGATCATTTCAATTATTTTCTGTTGGGAAAAAAACTTTCCTGTTTATTTGTGTATGCACACCTTGCCTTCCACAATACTTCTTTTATCACGTTTATTGGTCCAATCTTTCTTCGACCTCTCTTTTCCTGACCTCCCAAACACCACCAAGTCTCTATCCAGCTTGATGTCTACCTGTGCTCTCTGCCTTGCTTCCTTCCATATCCTTGCCACTGTAGAGGCAGTTTCCATGCATGTCCATACTGGCTTATTTTTTTCTTTTACATCCGTCCCTGGGACATTTAGGCCCTTATAAAATTCCTTTCTTTTACTTAAAAGCCAGGTTGGTTTCTAGTGCTTCATGGTGACCAGCCAGGCTATATCTGCTACTTGATTATTTGGGCTTTCCACCCAAATCTTTCCCATATCAGTTTAGATTCCTCTACGTTTCCAGTAATGTTTAAAGCTACTTTCCTTACTTTTCCACTGTTCTTTCCACCTCCTCCACAAGTCCTTTTCATCCTGCTGAAGCCCACGTGCTTTGATACAGTCCGTAACCTCCTATATAGTTTGGGTAATCTAAGCTCATATGGTTTCTTTTTTGTTCTGGTTTGTAAGCTAAGCCTTCTTAAATGACCACCATCATGTACCTGGCTAAATCCGCTGCCCTCCTTTTCACTCTGTAACAAGGATATATAGCGGCCGTGTATTTCAATCTTAACAAGATCCTTAAATTCGAAAACCTTTCTCCCCCTTTCCTTTTTTGTTTCTTTACTTTCTGTCTTGCGACCTTCTCATCTGGAGCCTCCCAAAAAATAAAGAAAACATTGTCTTTCGATTTTCCTTGGGTACTGTTTGTATCCGTAAAAAACTGTTGCCAGAAAAAGAGCCTGGAGGCAAAATTATTGACAATTAGCAAAATTTTGCCCCTCATATGTTAGTCTCCTAGTCCTCCAGAGACTGTGAGCTTGTATAACTTTCTTTCCATCTCCTTCCAGTCTTTTCTTCCCTTCTCCTCTCCAAAATGGATCCCTAATATTTTAACCGCCCTCTATGTATTTTTCATATACATTGCCCAAAGTCCTCCTGCCACTTGCCCTGCAGTGGCACTCAGGATTCCTTATTATTGTCTTTTTTTGAATTCTGTTTCTAGCAGATATCTGATCATATCCATTCTTCCCAATTTTGCCAATATCATAATAACAACAGTTTGCTGTGTGTCTTAAGTCAACTCCCCTTATATTGGAACCTCTTATCCATTTCATTACCTTCCTTCTTGCCAATTTTCCCGTATAGACCCTATAAGAACACAAAGAAACACTTTTCTTATAATTCTTACTACACTGCTTTGGTGGAAAAAACACATTTGCTAAATACGATAGTTTTGGGATTATAACTGCACCTTCATCAACGTGCCCTTCTATTGATGGTGGTGTAACCTCCAAAATCCTGCTTTTTTTTTGGTTATCTTTCCCCATTTCTTTCCACTCCATCCTCTCTGTATTCTCGCCCAATACTTTCACAACATTTGACAACAATGACTAACTTCCTAGTGGTTTTTCCTTACATTTCACAGCCGGTTTCCATAGGAACACAAAGTAAAACCAGCGTTATGAGATTCTCGAAGGGCACAGTACCAAAAGGTCAGTCTTCATCTCAGGTCACTGGGAGCATCCATGTCTCACAAACATATAGCAGAAAAGGAAGCACCAGGACTCTAAGACTTGGCCACAACTTCGTTCTTTTGCAGAGATATTGGGAGCGCCACACTTTCAGTGACCTCATGAACCACTGACTCCCCATCTGTCTGCGGCTTCTGGAAAAGTCACCAGGGACATGAATGTCACTGCCAAAGATACGTAAACCACTCCAACAAGGTCAACACACACTCTCCATAAACAGACACTGCTGATATCTGCCCAGAAGGTCATTCAAAGGCCCTGGCTGTTGGTTTCATCAGGACACTCCACAAGCTGAGTAAGACTCCTCCTCAGTCTCTTGAGCACCCTAGTCAGAGCCTCGACCAGCTCCCGACAATCACAGCATCATCAGCAAAGTCAATATTCGCCGAATCTTTCTTCTCAACAGATGCCCACAGCGCTGGAACCCCATGACCCTGCACAACACCCAGTCCATACAAGCACTGAACAAAGTAGGAGCAAGAACACACCTGACGAACCACAAAATCCAAGCACAAGGAAAAACACAGGGGTTCTGTCTCCACCACTCCACAGTACCAGTGTGCGGGCTGGCCATGATATCCAGCAACTGCAGGGGGGAATCACTAAGTCTCAGGAACTCCCACAGGAAGCTCGGGCAACTGGGTCAGATGCTTTGTGAAAATCGACCAAGGCTGCTAGAAACTTTGCCCGATATTCCGTTGCGCTCCATGCCACTGTGGGATTACCCGTTAGCAAGGACACGAGTTGCTGGTCCTTTCTGGACGATGCCCCCTTTGTAAAGTTGCAGGCTCCCGTCTGAAGGCTGGACGAGATCTATCTGTCTATCTATGTATCCATCATCCATCCGTCCATGAGGTGGAGCGGGTAACAGGGGTCTTAAATGGGTGGCGGGCGAGAGCCGACAGAGGGGATCAGCGCCGAGGACCAGCGTACATTCTAATTAAAGACATTCGAAAAAATTTCAAAAGAATGGCAAAAAAAAAAAAAAATGAAGACAGACAGGGGAAGGTGGGAAAAAAAAAAAAAAACGCGGCTATCGTTGCCTTGAAGAGGGCTTCAAAGTTGCATATTTGCAGGGAGAAAAAAGAACCCTGATTTACTGGAATGCAGTGCTGTAAGCTTTTGCCTTTCTGCCAGCAGGAGTCGCCCTTCACCTCGTCTTTTTCTTTCCTCCTTCCACCCGTGTCAGAAGCTGGGCTCTGGCAGCAGAAATGACTTAAAATCAGTAAAGAAGCACTAAAAACAATGAATGAATTATTTATATTATTATTTTATTATGTGTGTGGGGGGGTCCTTAAGATAATACATACATTGATTAGATTAATTTAAATTAATATTATTTTTATTATAATTTTTCTATTGGGCGGGGGTCATAATGTCGTAAATGAATGACCAGACAGATTGATTGGTTAATTTTGGAACTTCTTTATTTGTGCTTAAAGCTCCAGAGCCGTTATACGAGCTCCTGCTTCCACAATCGCCCAGCACACTTCATAAGTTGAAACGCATGTTTTTCAGTGTTTTTGAACAGGACCTCAGGAGGCCTTGAACGCAGTCCCTGCCTGATGCCTGTGGTTTCAAATGCTGAGAGTCCTTTTACCAGTGCAATGGATGACTCGCCTGGAGAACCACCCCTTGGTGGTCGCCTTCCCCCACCCTTGAGTAGTAGTTGTACAGCCAGAAAACAATACTCACTTCCTCGCTTCATCGCTCGTGGCCGGGAGAGTTTTCCCAGCACAGTCACGGTCGCCAAGCCTCGCGGGCTTCTTGAGGGATCACCCGGGCTGCGCTCGGAGGCGGCGCCGCGGGGCCGCTACTGCTGAGCAGCCGTGGCCCGGATGTTGGGGTTACACCGGCCCTCACCACGCCATTGAGACCACTGCCCAACCCCCAAGGTGCACCTCGCTCTGCTTAAACCAGCACCCCGCCGGCAGGCTTATTTGGCTGGAAGAGAAACAGGAGAAAGTGGAACGGGATGCTGAATGAAGCAACCGTAACAGCAAAGACCGGCGGCGGGCGGACGGCAGACAGGAGGCAGGAGGCAAAGCTGCGAAAGAGGAAGGCGACCCTGCGCTCCGGAGACCGAGAGGAAGAAAGCCCTCGGCGTGGCGGCTCGCCTACCCCGGCAGCAAACCTCTCGGGAAGACCTCGCACGCCCAGCGAGGCCGCCCGGTGATCTGGGGCAGGCGCTGGGTGCACGTTCAAGACTTGAGCCGGTGCTTGCCTCCTTTGGTACTGCGGATTGCCGTTCGCAAGGATCTGAGGTTGCGGTTGCTCTGAAGTGCCCCCCTTTGTAAGTTGCAGGCTCCCGTCTGATGGGCTGGACGAGATCTCTCTGTCTATCTATCCATCCATCCATCCATCCATCAATCCATCCATCCATGAGGTGGGACAGGTAACAGGGGGAGTCTTAAATGGGTGGCAGGCGAGAGAGCCGACAGAAGGATCAGTGAAGGACAACGCACATTCTAATTCAAAGACATAACCTAAAATTTCAAAAGAATGGCAATTAAAAAAAAAAAAAAAAAAAAAAAATGAAAGATGACAGAAGGGGGGAGGGGAAAAAAAAAAAAAAAAAAATAGGGCTGTCGTTTGAAAAGAGGCTTCCACAGTGCCCTGTTGGGGGAGAAAAGCGAGCAGCCCTCGTTTGCGGCCGCCACCACTCTGAACCACGCCCGATCTGCGTCCGATCTCGGAAGCTAAGCAGAGTCGGGCTCGGTTAAAATACTTGGATGGAGACCGCCTGGGAATACAGTGCCGTAGCTTTTGCCTTTCTGCCAGCAGGAGTCGCCCTTCGCCCTCGTCTTTTCTTTCCTCCTTCCACCCGACTGTAAAGCTGGGCTTTGCTTGAGTGATCTGGGGCAGCCCTGGGTACGTTCGAGACGGGCGGTGCTTGCCCTCCCTTTGATGCCACTGTGGGATTGCAGGTTGGAAAGGACACGAGGCTGCTGGTCCTTTCTGGACGATGCCCCCCCTTTGTAAAGTTGCAGGCTCCCCGTCTACGAAGAGCTGGACGAGATCTATCTGTCTTTCTAACCATCCATCCATCCATGAGGAGGCAGAGACAGGGGGGTCTTAAATGGAGTGGCGGGCGAGAGCCGACAGAGGATCAGCATGAAGGACAACAAATGCATTCAAATTTAAAGAATGGCAAAAAAAAAAAAAAAAAAATAAAGACAGACAGGGGAGGAGAAAAAAATAAAAACATAGGGCTGTCGTTTAGAAAAGAGGGCTTCCAAAGTTGAGATGTTTTTCTCTCATAAAACGAGAGTTTCTCTGATCATTCAATTATTTTCTGTTGGGAAAAAACTTTCTGTTTATTTGTGTATGCACCTTACCTTCCACAATACTTCTTTTATCACGTTTATTGATCCCAATCTTGCTCTTCCCGACCTCTCTTTTCCTGACCTCCCAAACACCACCAAGTCTCTATCCAGCTTGATATCTACTATGTGTCTCTGCCTTACTTCCTTCATATCCTTGCCACTGTAGAACTGATCACATGCATGTCCATACTGACTTATTTTTTTTTTTTCTTTTGTCAATCCCTGGGACATTTAGGCCTTGGCAAATTCTTTCTTTTACTTAAAAACCAGGTTGGTTTCCTGATGCTTCATGGGCCAAGCCAGGCTATATCTACTATGATTATTTGGAAACTTTCCCCAAATCTTCCCATATCAGTTTAGATTCCTCTCGTTCCCAGTAATGTTTACTATTCTCACTTCCCTTACTTTTCCACTAATTCTTTCCACCTCCTCCACAAGTCCTTTTCATCCTGCTGAAGCCCACAATCTTTGATACAGTCCATCAACCTCCCTGTATAGTTTAGGTAATCTAAACTCATATGGTTTTTCTGCTTGTTCTGGGTTTTATAAAAGCCCAAACCAACTTCTTAGATGACCACCCATCATGTACCTGGTAAATCGCTGCCCTCCTTTTCCGGCTGTAACAAGGATATGGCGGTATATTTCAATCTTAACAAGATCATAGAGTCAAGCCTTTCTCCCCTTTCCTTTTTGTTTCTTTTTACTTTCTGTCTTGCGACCTTCTCATCTGTAGACCTCCCAAAAAATAAAAAGCTTGTTGTCTTTCGATTTTCCTTAGAATATGTTTGTCATTAAAAACTGTTGCGCAGAAAAAGAGCCTGGGCAAAATTATTGACTTAGTGTAAAATTTTGCCCTCATATGTTAGTCTCCTAGTCACTCCAGAGACTTGTGAGAGCTTGTATAACTCTTTCCATCTCCTTCCAGTCTGTCTTCTCTTCTCCTCTCCAAAATGGATCCCTAATATTTAACACGCCCTCTATGTATTTTCATGTCGTGCTAAAATCCTCCTGCCACTTGCCCTGCAGATGGCACTCGGATTTCATATTTAATTGGGCTCTTTGCTTTTTAATTCTGTTCTAGCAGATATCTGATCATATCACTTCTTCCAATTTTACTTGTCCTTAATAACAACAGTTGCTGTGTCTTAAAGTCAACTCCTTTCTATATTGGAACCTCTTCTCATTTTCGTACCTTCCTTCTTGCCAATTTTTCACATTATGAACCCTATAAGAACACAAAACACTTTCTTATAATTCTTCTTACCTATTTTCTTTGGTGGAAAAAACACATTTACTAAATCGATAGTTTTGGGGATTTATAACTGCCTTCACATCAGCAATATCTTCCCTTCTTGATAGATTCGTTAACCTCCAAAATCCTGCTTTTTTTTTTTTTTGGTTATCTTTTTCCCATTTCTTTCCACTCCATCCTCTCTGTATTCTGCTTAATACTTTCACAACATTTGACAACCTTATTCTTCCTAATTAGTTTTCCTTCCATTTTCCCCCCAACGGATTCCATAGAGACACAAAAGTAAAACCAAGCGGTGCCAAGTTCTCGAGAAGGCACAGTACCAAAGGGTCAGTCTTCATCTGGGTCACTGGGGAGCATCCATGTCTCCACAAACTATAGCAGAAAGGCACCAGGACTCTAAAGACTTGGCCTCGTTCTTTTGCAGAGATATTGGGGCGCCACACCCCTTCCAGTGACCTCATGAACCACCAAGCTCTCCCATCTGTCTACTGACTTCATAGGAAGAGTCTGGGGACATGAATGCTCTGCAAGGTAAGTAAACCACTCCAACAAGGTCAACACACTCTATGTTTTCCTTCCTCTCCACCTGCTGGGGGACTGTCAAAAAGTCGTCCAGCTGAGATGTCCATGATCTCCTCTGTGAAGAATGTTCTGTGAATGCTCCATTCTACTTTCTATATTCCAGGCGTCTATTTTTTGTAATTAACGCCAAAGGTCAGTTTCTCCTCTGTCCTCCCTCTCTCATGTTAGCTCTCTCTCTTACTATTTACTCCAATATTTAATGGGTCTATTTTTTTTTTTCCCTTTCTCTCAATGTCACTTGTGGATTCCTTCTCTTGCTATGTCTTCCATTTCTCTTTCTTCTATAGACTCCTCATCCAATAATGGCGCTATTACTTTCTTTTCTCTCATTGTATTCCTCCTTACCATATTGCTTGCATAGGAGGCGGACAGTCCCTAAAGACATGTTCCTCTGTCACGAATTACATTTATAAAACTGCCTCTTGTACTGTGTCCCTCCTCTTTACAATTTCTACATTTATTGTACCCACACTCTGCCTTTGTGACCCTCATTTCCACACACCTTCTACATAATTGTGGCTGACCAGAGTAGAAAGCGTGCCCTCTGACCGTCCCAATTTTGTATGACATGAACAAATGGATCACCCTTTCTGTGTCATTCTCCTTTTTGAGAATTACATCAAATTTATTACAATCCATTTTTGTATCCATCCTCATCCGTCATTTGCATACTAGTCTTAACAGCCATAGAATTGTAACAGCCAAGTCGAAATATCCTGTAGTTTCACCTTCTCTGTGAACATTAAAATATTTACTCTTTTGTCCATCCTGTCACTCAAAGGCGTCAAAATTTTTCTAAAACTGGGTTAACCAGTTTTCTCTCTCCACCGTTCTCAAACATTTTATCATATAAACTACTCTTAAAACCACTTCAGGTAGTTTTACCGGAGAAGGCAAAAGGTAATCAATCTCACCAGGTGAAAAACGTAGAGTCTTCTGCAACACCTCCTTACTAAAGTCTCACTCGATCCATCAGTCCATCCTTCAATTCCAATCGAACTTCGTTTCCTTTCCTTCCATCAATTGGAATCCCAGATGCAGGTCTCCCAAAACTCGAGTCCTCTGTTCATCTCCATGTCTTCTTCGAACCGTCACTGTTGACTTCAATCACTTCGCCATCTTGCTCCTACAATATTTTAAAAGCGGAAACAAAGGAAACAGAAAGCAGGGTGGTGGACATGCCGATACCCAGCTCTGGATCCAGGATTAGTATAGAGGCTCCTAACGACAAGGAAGAGCCGGTATCTCCCCTGCCAGGTAAGTATGAGTTGTACAGCCCGGCGCTCATCCTCCCACTTCCTCGGCTTCATCGCTCGGCGGCGGGAGGTTTTCCCCAGCACAGTCCTCGGTCCTTCGGCCTCCTTCGGGCTTCTTCGGGATCCTTCGGGCTTCTTTGGCCTCGGGAGCGCGCATGCGGGAGCAGCTGCTGCCCAGACGCCTCGTGTGCACCGTGACCGGATGTTGGGGTTGCACCGACCTCACCACCTTGATTAGACAGGTTTCACTAGCAACCCCAAGGTGCACCTCGCTCTTATGCAAACCAGCCACCCATCGCTGGAGCTTATTGGCTGGAAGAGAAACAGGAGGGGTAGGACTGGGCGGGATGCTGAATGAGAAACAGCCGCCCAACAGCAAAGACAGGCGGCAGGCGGCAGACAGGAGGCAGGAGGCAAAGCTGCGAAAGAGGAAGGCGACCCTGCGCCCGGAGACCGAGAGGAAGAAGCCCTCGGCGTGGGCGCTCGCACACGGCAGCAGAGCACCCTCGGGAAGACCTGCGCCGAGGCCGTAAAGAGGCACTAAAAATAATGAATGGTTATTTATATTATTATTTTATTATGTGGGGGTCCTTAAGATAAATAAATACATTGATTAGTTAATTTAAATTAATATTATTTTTATTATCATTTTTCTAGGGTCGGCAAAATAAATAAATAAATGGACAGACAGACAGATTGATTGATTGATTTTTGGAACTTCTTTATTTATTGCTTAAAGCTCCCAGAGCCGTTGTCTCAGTGATCTGGGGCAGCGCTGGCTGCTGCCCAGGCGCCCGTGTGCACCGTACACGACTCACCACCTTCGAGACTTGAGCCGGTGCTTGCCCTCCCTTTGATGCCACTGTGGGATTGCACGTTAGCAAGGATACGAGGTTGCTGGTTCTTTCTGGAAGATGCCCCCCTTTGTAAAGTTGCAGGCTCCCCGTCTGATGAGCTGGACGAGATCTCTCTGTCTATCTATCCATCCATCCATCCATCCATCAATCCATCCATCCATGAGGTGGAACGGGTAACAGGGGAGTCTTAAATGGGTGGCGAGAGCGAGAGAGCCGACAGAAGGGGATCAGTATGAAGGACAACGCACATTCTAATTCAAAAGACATAACTTAAAATTTCAAAAGAATGGCAATTAAAAAAAAAAAATGAAGACAGACAGGGGAAGGAGAAAAAAAAAAAAAACATAGGGCTGTCGTTTAGAAAAGAGGGCTTCCACAGTTGCCTATTTGGGGAGAGAAAAACGAGCAGCCCTCGTTTACGGCCATACCACTCTGAACACGCCCGATCTCGTCCGATCTCGGAAGCTAAGCAGAGTCGGGCTCGGTTAGTACTTGGATGGGAGACCGCCTGGGAATACCGAGTGCCGTAAGCTTTTGCCTTTCTGCCAGCAGGAGTCGCCCTTCGCCTCGTCTTTTCTTTTCCTCCTTCCACCCGTATCAGAAGCTGGGCTTTTGGCAGCCGAGTGATCTGGGGCAGCCCTGGGTACACGTTCGAGACTTGAGCCGGTGCTTGCCCTCCCTTTGATGCCACTGTGGGATTGCAGGTTGGAAAGGACACGAGGCTGCTGGTCCTTTCTGGACGATGCCCCCCTTTGTAAAGTTGCAGGCTCCCCGTCTGAAGAGCTGGACGAGATCTATCTGTCTTTCTATCCATCCATCCATCCATGAGGAGGAACGGGAACAGGGGGTCTTAAATGGGTGGCGAGCGAGAGAGCCGACAGAAGGGGATCAGCATGAAGGACAACGTACATTCAAATTTAAAAGAATGGCAAAAAAAAAATGAAGACAGACAGGGAAGGAGAGAAAAAAATAAAAAACATAGGGCTGTCGTTTAGAAAAGAGGGCTTCCAAAGTTGAGATGATTTTTCTCATAAAACGAGAGGTTTTCTCTGATCATTCCAATTATTTTCTGTTGGGAAAAAACTTTCTGTTTATTTGTGTATGCACACCTTGCCTTCCACAATACTTCTTTTATCACGTTTATTCGGTCCCAATCTTTCTTCCCGACCTCTCTTTCCCTGACCTCCCAAACACCACCAAGTCTCTATCCAGCTTGATGTCTACTATGTGTCTCTGCCTTACTTCCTTCCATATCCTTGCCACTGTGGGGCAGTCCCACATTGCATGTCCATACTGACTTATTTTTTTCTTTTACATCCGTCCCTGGGACATTTAGGCCCTTGTAAATTCTTTCTTTTACTTAAAGCCAGGTTGGTTTCTAGTGCTTCATGGGCGGCCAGCCAGGCTATATCTGCTACTTGATTATTTGGAAACTTTCCCCCAAATCTTTCCCATATCAGTTTAGATTCCTCTCTAGATTTCCCAGTAATGTTTACTGGCTTCTCACTTTCCCTTACTTTTTCCACTAATTCTTTCCACCTCCTCCACAAGTCCTTTTCATCCTGCTGAAGCCCACAATCTTTGATACAGTCCATCAACCTCCTGTATAGTTTGGGTAATCTAAACTCATATGGTTTCTTGTTCTGGGTTTTATAAAGCCCAAACCTTCTTAGATGACCACCCATCATGTACCTGGCTAAATCCGCTGCCCTCCCTTTCCGCTCTGTAACAAGGATATGTAAACGGCCGTGTATTTCAATCTTAACAAGATCCTTAAGTCCAGAAAACCTTTTCCCCTTTCCTTTTTGTTTCTTTACTTTCTGTCTTGCGACCTTCTCATCTGTAGACCTCCCAAAAAAATAAAAACATTGTCTTTCGATTTTCCTTAGAATATATTTTGTCCGTAAAAAAACTGTTGCCAGAAAAAAGAGCCTGGGCAAAATTATTGACTTAATTAGCAAAATTTTGCCCTCATATGTTAGTCTCCTAGTCCTCCAGAGACTTGTGAGCTTGTATAACTTTCTTTCCATCTCCTTCCAGTCTCTTCTTCCCTCCTTCTCCTCTCCAAAATGGATCCCTAATATTTTAACCGCCTCTATGTATTTTCATGTCGTGCCCAAAGTCCTCCTGCCACTTGCCCTGCAGATGGCACTCGGATTTCCCCTTATTTAATTGGGCTCTTTTGCTTTTTTGAATTCTGTTCCTAGCAGATATCTGATCATATCCGCTAACTTCCCAATTTTACTTAATGTCATATTAACAACAGTTGCTGTGTGTCTTAAAGTCAACTCCCTTTCTATATTCGGACCTCTTTCCCTCCATTTTCATTACCTTCCTTCTTGCCAATTTTTCACATTATGAACCCTATAAGAACACAAAACACTTTCTTATAATTCTTCTTACTATTTTCTTTGGTGGAAAAAACACATTTGCTAAATACGATAGTTTTGGGATTGTAACTGCCTTCATCAGCAATATCTTCCCTTCTATTGATAAGTTCGTTAACCTCCAAAATCCTGCTTTTTTTTTTTGGTTATCTTTTTTCCCCATTTCTTTCCACTCCATCCTCTCTGTATTCTTAACCCCAATACTTTCACAACATTTGACAACCTTATTCTTCCTAGTGGTTTTTCCTTCCATTTCCCCCAACGGATTCCATGAGGAACACAAAGTAAAACCAGCGGTACCCAAGGATTCTCGAAGGGGCACAGTACCAAAGGAGTCCAGTCTTCATCTCAGGTCACTGGGGAGCATCCATGTCTCACAAACATATAGCAAGAAAGGAAGCACCAGGACTCTAAAGACTTGGCCCTTCGTTCTTTTGCAGAGATATTGGGAGCGCCACACACCCCTTTCCAGTGACCTCATGAACCACCAAGCTCTCCCCATCTGTCTACTGACTTCATAGGAAGAGTCACCAGGGACATGAATGTCACTGCCAAGGTAAGTAAGCCACTCAACAAGGTCAACACACTCTCCGCAAACAGACACACTGCTGATATCTGTGCCCAAGAGGTCATTAAAGGCCTGGCTGTTGGTTTTCATCCAGGACACTCACAAGCCCAGACACTCAGACTCCTCACTCAGTCTCTTGAGCACCCTGATCAGAGCCTCCATTGACTCCACGACAATCACAGCATCATCAGCAAAGTCAATATTCATGAATCTTTCTTCTCCAACAGATGCCCCACAGCCGCTGAACCCCATGACCCTGCACAACACCCAGTCCATACAAGCACTGAACAAAGTAGGAGCAAGAACACACCCCTGACGAACCACAGAATCAACTGGGAAAAACACAGAGGTTCTGTCTCCACACCACTCACAGTACCAGTGTACGGGCTGGCCATGATATCCAGCAACTTCAGGGGGAATCCCACTAAGTCTCAGGAACTCCCACAGGGAAGCTCGAACAACTGAGTCGAATGCTTTGTGAAAATCGACAAAGGCTGCTAAGAAACTTTGCCGATATTCACGCTTGCCCTCCATGCCACTGTGGGATTGCACGTTAGCAAGGACACGAGGTTGCTGGTCCTTTCTGGACGATGCCCCCCTTTGTAAAGTTGCAGGCTCCCCGTCTGAAGAGCTGGACGAGATCTATCTGTCTATCTATGTATCCATCCATCCATCCATCCATCCGTCCATGAGGTGGAACGGGTAACAGGGGGGTCTTAAATGGGTGGCGAGAGCGAGAGAGCCGACAGAAGGGGATCAGCATGAAGGACAACGTACATTCTAATTCAAAAGACATTCCGAAAAATTTCAAAAGAATGGCAAAAAAAAAAAAAAATGAAGACAGACAGGGGAAGGAGGGAAAAAAAAAAAAACATACGGCTGTCGTTCAGAAAAGAGGGCTTCCAAAGTTGCATATTTGGGGAGAGAAAAAGGAGCAGCCCTCGTTTACTGGGAATACCGAGTGCTGTAAGCTTTTGCCTTTCTGCCAGCAGGAGTCGCCCTTCACCTCGTCTTTTTCTTTTCCTCCTTCCACCCGTGTCAGAAGCTGGGCTCTTGGCAGCAAGGAAAGCGGCTTAAAATCAGTAAAGAGGCACTAAAAATAATGAATGATTATTTATATTATTATTTTATTATGTGTGTGGGGGGGTCCTTAAGATAAATACATACATTGATTAGTTAATTTAAATTAATATTATTTTTATTATAATTTTTCTATTAGGGGTCCTTAAAATAAATAAATAAATGGACAGACAGACAGATTGATTGATTGATTTTTGGAACTTCTTTATTTATTGCTTAAAGCTCCCAGAGCCGTTGTCTCACAGGCTCCTGCTTCACAATCGCCCAAGCACCACTTCCATAAGTTGAAACGCATGTTTTCAGTCTGTTTTTTGAACCAGGACTATCAGGGAGAGCGCGAACGCAGTCCCCCACTACCACAAATTATGCAGTCGAGTTTCCCGCATTTGGGGAAATCGCAGGGGTCAGCACACCCGGAGTGCAATGGATGAGCCTCGCCCTGGGAGAACCACCTTAGTGATCATGGTATCTCCCCTGCCAGGTAAGTATGAGTTGTACAGCCCGGCGCTCATCCTCCCACTTCCTCGGCTTCATCGCTCGGCGGCGGGAGGTTTTCCCCAGCACAGTCCTCGGTCCTTCGGCCTCCTTCGGGCTTCTTCGGGATCCTTCGGGCTTCTTTGGCCTCGGAGCGCGCATGCGCGGGAGCTAGCTGCTGCCCAGACGCCCGTGTGCACCGTGACCGGATGTTGGGGTTGCACCGACCTCACCACCTTGATTAGACAGGTTTCACTAGCAACCCCAAGGTGCACCTCGCTCTTATGCAAACCAGCCACCCATCGCTGGAGCTTATTGGCTGGAAGAGAAACAGGAGGGGTAGGACTGGGCGGGATGCTGAATGAGAAACAGCCGCCCAACAGCAAAGACAGGCGGCAGGCGGCAGACAGGAGGCAGGAGGCAAAGCTGCGAAAGAGGAAGGCGACCCTGCGCTCCGGAGACTCTCTGTCTATCTATCCATCCATCCATCCATTTATCAATCCATCCATCCATGAGGTGGAACGGGTAACAGGGGAGTCTTAAATGGGTGGCGAGAGCGAGAGCCGACAGAAGGGGATCAGTATGAAGGACAACGCACATTCTAATTCAAAAGACATAACTTAAAATTTCAAAAGAATGGCAATTAAAAAAAAAAAATGAAGACAGACAGGGAAGGAGAAAAAAAAAAAAAACATAGGGCTGTCGTTTAGAAAAGAGGGCTTCCACAGTTGCCTATTTGGGGAGAGAAAAACGAGCAGCCCTCGTTTACGGCCATACCACTCTGAACACGCCCGATCTCGTCCGATCTCGGAAGCTAAGCAGAGTCGGGCTCGGTTAGTACTTGGATGGGAGACCGCCTGGGAATACCGAGTGCCGTAAGCTTTTGCCTTTCTGCCAGCAGGAGTCGCCCTTCGCCTCGTCTTTTCTTTTCCTCCTTCCACCCGTATCAGAAGCTGGGCTTTTGGCAGCCGAGTGATCTGGGGCAGCCCTGGGTACACGTTCGAGACTTGAGCCGGTGCTTGCCCTCCCTTTGATGCCACTGTGGGATTGCAGGTTGGAAAGGACACGAGGCTGCTGGTCCTTTCTGGACGATGCCCCCTTTGTAAAGTTGCAGGCTCCCGTCTGAAGAGCTGGACGAGATCTATCTGTCTTTCTATCCATCCATCCATCCATGAGGAGGAACGGGGAACAGGGGGTCTTAAATGGGTGGCGAGCGAGAGCCGACAGAAGGGGATCAGCATGAAGGACAACGTACATTCAAATTTAAAAATGGCAAATGGCAAAAAAAAAAATGAAGACAGACAGGGAAGGAGAGAAAAAATAAAAACATAGGGCTGTCGTTTAGAAAAGAGGGCTTCCAAAGTTGAGATGTTTTTCTCATAAAACGAGAGGTTTTCTCTGATCATTCCAATTATTTTCTGTTGGGAAAAAACTTTCTGTTTATTTGTGTATGCACACCTTGCCTTCCACAATACTTCTTTTATCACGTTTATTCGGTCCCAATCTTTCTTCCCGACCTCTCTTTTCCCTGACCTCCCAAACACCACCAAGTCTCTATCCAGCTTGATGTCTACTATGTGTCTCTGCCTTACTTCCTTCCATATCCTTGCCACTGTGGGGCAGTCCCACATTGCATGTCCATACTGACTTATTTTTTTTTCTTTTACATCCGTCCCTGGGACATTTAGGCCCTTGTAAATTCTTTCTTTTACTTAAAGCCAGGTTGGTTTCTAGTGCTTCATGGGCGGCCAGCCAGGCTATATCTGCTACTTGATTATTTGGAAACTTTCCCCCAAATCTTTCCCATATCAGTTTAGATTCCTCTCTAGATTTCCCAGTAATGTTTACTGGCTTCTCACTTTCCCTTACTTTTCCACTAATTCTTTCCACCTCCTCCACAAGTCCTTTTCATCCTGCTGAAGCCCACAATCTTTGATACAGTCCATCAACCTCCTGTATAGTTTGGGTAATCTAAACTCATATGGTTTCTTGTTCTGGGTTTTATAAAGCCCAAACCTTCTTAGATGACCACCCATCATGTACCTGGCTAAATCCGCTGCCCTCCCTTTCCGCTCTGTAACAAGGATATGTAAACGGCCGTGTATTTCAATCTTAACAAGATCCTTAAGTCCAGAAAACCTTTCTCCCCCTTTCCTTTTTTGTTTCTTTACTTTCTGTCTTGCGACCTTCTCATCTGTAGACCTCCCAAAAAAATAAAAACATTGTCTTTCGATTTTCCTTAGAATATATTTTGTCCGTAAAAACTGTTGCCAGAAAAGAGCCTGGGCAAAATTATTGACTTAATTAGCAAAATTTTGCCCTCATATGTTAGTCTCCTAGTCCTCCAGAGACTTGTGAGCTTGTATAACTTTCTTTCCATCTCCTTCCAGTCTCTTCTTCCCTCCTTCTCCTCTCCAAAATGGATCCCTAATATTTTAACCGCCCCTCTATGTATTTTCATGTCGTGCCCAAAGTCCTCCTGCCACTTGCCCTGCAGATGGCACTCGGATTTCCCCTTATTTAATTGGGCTCTTTTGCTTTTTTGAATTCTGTTCCTAGCAGATATCTGATCATATCCGCTAACTTCCCAATTTTACTTAATGTCATATTAACAACAGTTGCTGTGTGTCTTAAAGTCAACTCCCTTTCTATATTCGAACCTCTTTCCCTCCATTTTCATTACCTTCCTTCTTGCCAATTTTTCACATTATGAACCCTATAAGAACACAAAACACTTTCTTATAATTCTTCTTACTATTTTCTTTGGTGGAAAAAACACATTTGCTAAATACGATAGTTTTGGGATTGTAACTGCCTTCATCAGCAATATCTTCCCTTCTATTGATAAGTTCGTTAACCTCCAAAATCCTGCTTTTTTTTTTTGGTTATCTTTTTTCCCCATTTCTTTCCACTCCATCCTCTCTGTATTCTTAACCCCAATACTTTCACAACATTTGACAACCTTATTCTTCCTAGTGGTTTTTCCTTCCATTTCCCCCAACGGATTCCATGAGGAACACAAAGTAAAACCAGCGGTACCCAAGGATTCTCAGAAGGGGCACAGTACCAAAGGAGTCCAGTCTTCATCTCAGGTCACTGGGGAGCATCCATGTCTCACAAACATATAGCAAGAAAGGAAGCACCAGGACTCTAAAGACTTGGCCCTTCGTTCTTTTGCAGAGATATTGGGAGCGCCACACACCCCTTTCCAGTGACCTCATGAACCACCAAGCTCTCCCCATCTGTCTACTGACTTCATAGGAAGAGTCACCAGGGACATGAATGTCACTGCCAAGGTAAGTAAACCACTCAACAAGGTCAACACACTCTCCGCAAACAGACACACTGCTGATATCTGTGCCCAAGAGGTCATTAAAGGCCTGGCTGTTGGTTTTCATCCAGGACACTCACAAGCCCAGACACTCAGACTCCTCACTCAGTCTCTTGAGCACCCTGATCAGAGCCTCCATTGACTCCACGACAATCACAGCATCATCAGCAAAGTCAATATTCATGAATCTTTCTTCTCCAACAGATGCCCCACAGCCGCTGAACCCCATGACCCTGCACAACACCCAGTCCATACAAGCACTGAACAAAGTAGGAGCAAGAACACACCCCTGACGAACCACAGAATCAACTGGGAAAAACACAGAGGTTCTGTCTCCACACCACTCACAGTACCAGTGTACGGGCTGGCCATGATATCCAGCAACTTCAGGGGGAATCCCACTAAGTCTCAGGAACTCCCACAGGGAAGCTCGAACAACTGAGTCGAATGCTTTGTGAAAATCGACAAAGGCTGCTAAGAAACTTTGCCGATATTCACGCTTGCGCCCATGCCACTGTGGGATTGCACGTTAGCAAGGACACGAGGTTGCTGGTCCTTTCTGGACGATGCCCCCCTTTGTAAAGTTGCAGGCTCCCCGTCTGAAGAGCTGGACGAGATCTATCTGTCTATCTATGTATCCATCCATCCATCCATCCATCCGTCCATGAGGTGGAACGGGTAACAGGGGGGTCTTAAATGGGTGGCGAGAGCGAGAGAGCCGACAGAAGGGGATCAGCATGAAGGACAACGTACATTCTAATTCAAAAGACATTCGAAAAATTTCAAAAGAATGGCAAAAAAAAAATGAAGACAGACAGGGAAGGAGTGAAAAAAAAAAACATACGGCTGTCGTTCAGAAAAGAGGGCTTCCAAAGTTGCATATTTGGGGAGAGAAAAAGGAGCAGCCCTCGTTTACTGGGAATACCGAGTGCTGTAAGCTTTTGCCTTTCTGCCAGCAGGAGTCGCCCTTCACCTCGTCTTTTCTTTTCCTCCTTCCACCCGTGTCAGAAGCTGGGCTCTTGGCAGCAAGGAAAGCGGCTTAAAATCAGTAAAGAGGCACTAAAAATAATGAATGATTATTTATATTATTATTTTATTATGTGTGTGGGGGGGTCCTTAAGATAAATACATACATTGATTAGTTAATTTAAATTAATATTATTTTTATTATAATTTTTCTATTGGGCGGGGGTCCTTAAAATAAATAAATAAATGGACAGACAGACAGATTGATTGATTGATTTTTGGAACTTCTTTATTTATTGCTTAAAGCTCCCAGAGCCGTTGTCTCACAGGCTCCTGCTTCACAATCGCCCAAGCACCACTTCCATAAGTTGAAACGCATGTTTTCAGTCTGTTTTTTGAACCAGGACTATCAGGGGAGAGCGCGAACGCAGTCCCCCACTACCACAAATTATGCAGTCGAGTTTCCCGCATTTGGGGAAATCGCAGGGGTCAGCACACCCGGAGTGCAATGGATGAGCCTCGCCCTGGGAGAACCACCTTAGTGATCATGGTATCTCCCCTGCCAGGTAAGTATGAGTTGTACAGCCCGGCGCTCATCCTCCCACTTCCTCGGCTTCATCGCTCGGCGGCGGGAGGTTTTCCCCAGCACAGTCCTCGGTCCTTCGGCCTCCTTCGGGCTTCTTCGGGATCCTTCGGGCTTCTTTGGCCTCGGGAGCGCGCATGCGCGGGAGCTAGCTGCTGCCCAGACGCCCGTGTGCCCCGTGACCCGGATGTTGGGGTTGCACCGACCTCACCACCTTGATTAGACAGGTTTCACTAGCAACCCCAAGGTGCACCTCGCTCTTATGCAAACCAGCCACCCATCGCTGGAGCTTATTGGCTGGAAGAGAAACAGGAGGGGTAGGACTGGGCGGGATGCTGAATGAGAAACAGCCGCCCAACAGCAAAGACAGGCGGCAGGCGGCAGACAGGAGGCAGGAGGCAAAGCTGCGAAAGAGGAAGGCGACCCTGCGCTCCGGAGACCGAGAGGAAGAAGCCCTCGGCGTGGGCGCTCGCACACGGCAGCAGAGCACCCTCGGGAAGACCTGCGCCGAGGCCGCCGAGTGATCTGGGGCAGCGCTGGGTACACGTTCGAGACTTGAGCCGGTGCTTGCCCTCCCTTTGATGCCACTGTGGGATTGCACGTTAGCAAGGATACGAGGTTGCTGGTTCTTTCTGGAAGATGCCCCCCTTTGTAAAGTTGCAGGCTCCCCGTCTGATGAGCTGGACGAGATCTCTCTGTCTATCTATCCATCCATCCATCCATCCATCAATCCATCCATCCATGAGGTGGAACGGGTAACAGGGGAGTCTTAAATGGGTGGCGAGAGCGAGAGAGCCGACAGAAGGGGATCAGTATGAAGGACAACGCACATTCTAATTCAAAAGACATAACTTAAAATTTCAAAAGAATGGCAATTAAAAAAAAAAAATGAAGACAGACAGGGAAGGAGAAAAAAAAAAAAACATAGGGCTGTCGTTTAGAAAAGAGGGCTTCCACAGTTGCCTATTTGGGGAGAGAAAAACGAGCAGCCCTCGTTTACGGCCATACCACTCTGAACACGCCCGATCTCGTCCGATCTCGGAAGCTAAGCAGAGTCGGGCTCGGTTAGTACTTGGATGGGAGACCGCCTGGGAATACCGAGTGCCGTAAGCTTTTGCCTTTCTGCCAGCAGGAGTCGCCCTTCGCCTCGTCTTTTTCTTTTCCTCCTTCCACCCGTATCAGAAGCTGGGCTTTTGGCAGCCGAGTGATCTGGGGCAGCCCTGGGTACACGTTCGAGACTTGAGCCGGTGCTTGCCCTCCCTTTGATGCCACTGTGGGATTGCAGGTTGGAAAGGACACGAGGCTGCTGGTCCTTTCTGGACGATGCCCCCTTTGTAAAGTTGCAGGCCCCCGTCTGAAGAGCTGGACGAGATCTATCTGTCTTTCTATCCATCCATCCATCCATGAGGAGGAACGGGGAACAGGGGGGTCTTAAATGGGTGGCGAGCGAGAGAGCCGACAGAAGGGGATCAGCATGAAGGACAACGTACATTCAAATTTAAAAGAATGGCAAAAAAAAAAATGAAGACAGACAGGGAAGGAGAGAAAAAATAAAAACATAGGGCTGTCGTTTAGAAAAGAGGGCTTCCAAAGTTGAGATGTTTTTCTCATAAAACGAGAGGTTTTCTCTGATCATTCCAATTATTTTCTGTTGGGAAAAAACTTTCTGTTTATTTGTGTATGCACACCTTGCCTTCCACAATACTTCTTTTATCACGTTTATTCGGTCCCAATCTTTCTTCCCGACCTCTCTTTTCCCTGACCTCCCAAACACCACCAAGTCTCTATCCAGCTTGATGTCTACTATGTGTCTCTGCCTTACTTCCTTCCATATCCTTGCCACTGTGGGGCAGTCCCACATTGCATGTCCATACTGACTTATTTTTTTTTCTTTTACATCCGTCCCTGGGACATTTAGGCCCTTGTAAATTCTTTCTTTTACTTAAAGCCAGGTTGGTTTCTAGTGCTTCATGGGCGGCCAGCCAGGCTATATCTGCTACTTGATTATTTGGAAACTTTCCCCCAAATCTTTCCCATATCAGTTTAGATTCCTCTCTAGATTTCCCAGTAATGTTTACTGGCTTCTCACTTTCCCTTACTTTTCTAATTCTTTCCACCTCCTCCACAAGTCCTTTTCATCCTGCTGAAGCCCACAATCTTTGATACAGTCCATCAACCTCCTGTATAGTTTGGGTAATCTAAACTCATATGGTTTCTTGTTCTGGGTTTTATAAAGCCCAAACCTTCTTAGATGACCACCCATCATGTACCTGGCTAAATCCGCTGCCCTCCCTTTCCGCTCTGTAACAAGGATATGTAAACGGCCGTGTATTTCAATCTTAACAAGATCCTTAAGTCCAGAAAACCTTTCTCCCCCTTTCCTTTTTTGTTTCTTTACTTTCTGTCTTGCGACCTTCTCATCTGTAGACCTCCCAAAAAATAAAACATTGTCTTTCGATTTTCCTTAGAATATATTTTGTCCGTAAAAACTGTTGCCAGAAAAGAGCCTGGGCAAAATTATTGACTTAATTAGCAAAATTTTGCCCTCATATGTTAGTCTCCTAGTCCTCCAGAGACTTGTGAGCTTGTATAACTTTCTTTCCATCTCCTTCCAGTCTCTTCTTCCCTCCTTCTCCTCTCCAAAATGGATCCCTAATATTTTAACCCCCTCTATGTATTTTCATGTCGTGTAAAGTCCTCCTGCCACTTGCCCTGCAGATGGCACTCGGATTTCCTTATTTAATTGGGCTCTTTTGCTTTTTGAATTCTGTTCCTAGCAGATATCTGATCATATCCGCTAACTTCCCAATTTTACTTAATGTCATATTAACAACAGTTGCTGTGTGTCTTAAAGTCAACTCCCTTTCTATATTCGAACCTCTTTCCCTCCATTTTCATTACCTTCCTTCTTGCCAATTTTTCACATTATGAACCCTATAAGAACACAAAACACTTTCTTATAATTCTTCTTACTATTTTCTTTGGTGGAAAAAACACATTTGCTAAATACGATAGTTTTGGGATTGTAACTGCCTTCATCAGCAATATCTTCCCTTCTATTGATAAGTTCGTTAACCTCCAAAATCCTGCTTTTTTTTTTGGTTATCTTTTTCCCCATTTCTTTCCACTCCATCCTCTCTGTATTCTTAACCCCAATACTTTCACAACATTTGACAACCTTATTCTTCCTAGTGGTTTTTCCTTCCATTTCCCCCAACGGATTCCATGAGGAACACAAAGTAAAACCAGCGGTACCCAAGGATTCTCGAAGGGGCACAGTACCAAAGGAGTCCAGTCTTCATCTCAGGTCACTGGGGAGCATCCATGTCTCACAAACATATAGCAAGAAAGGAAGCACCAGGACTCTAAAGACTTGGCCCTTCGTTCTTTTGCAGAGATATTGGGAGCGCCACACACCCCTTTCCAGTGACCTCATGAACCACCAAGCTCTCCCCATCTGTCTACTGACTTCATAGGAAGAGTCACCAGGGACATGAATGTCACTGCCAAGGTAAGTAAACCACTCAACAAGGTCAACACACTCTCCGCAAACAGACACACTGCTGATATCTGTGCCCAAGAGGTCATTAAAGGCCTGGCTGTTGGTTTTCATCCAGGACACTCACAAGCCCAGACACTCAGACTCCTCACTCAGTCTCTTGAGCACCCTGATCAGAGCCTCCATTGACTCCACGACAATCACAGCATCATCAGCAAAGTCAATATTCATGAATCTTTCTTCTCCAACAGATGCCCCACAGCCGCTGAACCCCATGACCCTGCACAACACCCAGTCCATACAAGCACTGAACAAAGTAGGAGCAAGAACACACCCCTGACGAACCACAGAATCAACTGGGAAAAACACAGAGGTTCTGTCTCCACACCACTCACAGTACCAGTGTACGGGCTGGCCATGATATCCAGCAACTTCAGGGGGAATCCCACTAAGTCTCAGGAACTCCCACAGGGAAGCTCGAACAACTGAGTCGAATGCTTTGTGAAAATCGACAAAGGCTGCTAAGAAACTTTGCCGATATTCACGCTTTGCGCCCATGCCACTGTGGGATTGCACGCTAGCAAGGACACGAGGTTGCTGGTCCTTTCTGGACGATGCCCCCCTTTGTAAAGTTGCAGGCTCCCCGTCTGAAGAGCTGGACGAGATCTATCTGTCTATCTATGTATCCATCCATCCATCCATCCATCCATGAGGTGGAACGGGTAACAGGGGGGTCTTAAATGGGTGGCGAGAGCGAGAGAGCCGACAGAAGGGGATCAGCATGAAGGACAACGTACATTCTAATTCAAAAGACATTCGAAAAATTTCAAAAGAATGGCAAAAAAAAAATGAAGACAGACAGGGAAGGAGTGAAAAAAAAAAACATACGGCTGTCGTTCAGAAAAGAGGGCTTCCAAAGTTGCATATTTGGGGAGAGAAAAAGGAGCAGCCCTCGTTTACTGGGAATACCGAGTGCTGTAAGCTTTTGCCTTTCTGCCAGCAGGAGTCGCCCTTCACCTCGTCTTTTCTTTTCCTCCTTCCACCCGTGTCAGAAGCTGGGCTCTTGGCAGCAAGGAAAGCGGCTTAAAATCAGTAAAGAGGCACTAAAAATAATGAATGATTATTTATATTATTATTTTATTATGTGTGTGGGGGGGTCCTTAAGATAAATACATACATTGATTAGTTAATTTAAATTAATATTATTTTTATTATAATTTTTCTATTGGGGGGGTCCTTAAAATAAATAAATAAATGGACAGACAGACAGATTGATTGATTGATTTTTGGAACTTCTTTATTTATTGCTTAAAGCTCCCAGAGCCGTTGTCTCACAGGCTCCTGCTTCACAATCGCCCAAGCACCACTTCCATAAGTTGAAACGCATGTTTTCAGTCTGTTTTTTGAACCAGGACTATCAGGGGAGAGCGCGAACGCAGTCCCCCACTACCACAAATTATGCAGTCGAGTTTCCCGCATTTGGGGAAATCGCAGGGGTCAGCACACCCGGAGTGCAATGGATGAGCCTCGCCCTGGGAGAACCACCTTAGTGATCATGGTATCTCCCCTGCCAGGTAAGTATGAGTTGTACAGCCCGGCGCTCATCCTCCCACTTCCTCGGCTTCATCGCTCGGCGGCGGGAGGTTTTCCCCAGCACAGTCCTCGGTCCTTCGGCCTCCTTCGGGCTTCTTCGGGATCCTTCGGGCTTCTTTGGCCTCGGGAGCGCGCATGCGCGGGAGCTAGCTGCTGCCCAGACGCCCGTGTGCACCGTGACCGGATGTTGGGGTTGCACCGACCTCACCACCTTGATTAGACAGGTTTCACTAGCAACCCCAAGGTGCACCTCGCTCTTATGCAAACCAGCCACCCATCGCTGGAGCTTATTGGCTGGAAGAGAAACAGGAGGGGTAGGACTGGGCGGGATGCTGAATGAGAAACAGCCGCCCAACAGCAAAGACAGGCGGCAGGCGGCAGACAGGAGGCAGGAGGCAAAGCTGCGAAAGAGGAAGGCGACCCTGCGCTCCGGAGACCGAGAGGAAGAAGCCCTCGGCGTGGGCGCTCGCACACGGCAGCAGAGCACCCTCGGGAAGACCTGCGCCGAGGCCGCCGAGTGATCTGGGGCAGCGCTGGGTACACGTTCGAGACTTGAGCCGGTGCTTGCCCTCCCTTTGATGCCACTGTGGGATTGCACGTTAGCAAGGATACGAGGTTGCTGGTTCTTTCTGGAAGATGCCCCCCTTTGTAAAGTTGCAGGCTCCCCGTCTGATGAGCTGGACGAGATCTCTCTGTCTATCTATCCATCCATCCATCCATCCATCAATCCATCCATCCATGAGGTGGAACGGGTAACAGGGGAGTCTTAAATGGGTGGCGAGAGCGAGAGAGCCGACAGAAGGGGATCAGTATGAAGGACAACGCACATTCTAATTCAAAAGACATAACTTAAAATTTCAAAAGAATGGCAATTAAAAAAAAAAAATGAAGACAGACAGGGGAAGGAGAAAAAAAAAAACAAAAAACATAGGGCTGTCGTTTAGAAAAGAGGGCTTCCACAGTTGCCTATTTGGGGAGAGAAAAACGAGCAGCCCTCGTTTACGGCCATACCACTCTGAACACGCCCGATCTCGTCCGATCTCGGAAGCTAAGCAGAGTCGGGCTCGGTTAGTACTTGGATGGGAGACCGCCTGGGAATACCGAGTGCCGTAAGCTTTTGCCTTTCTGCCAGCAGGAGTCGCCCTTCGCCTCGTCTTTTTCTTTTCCTCCTTCCACCCGTATCAGAAGCTGGGCTTTTGGCAGCCGAGTGATCTGGGGCAGCCCTGGGTACACGTTCGAGACTTGAGCCGGTGCTTGCCCTCCCTTTGATGCCACTGTGGGATTGCAGGTTGGAAAGGACACGAGGCTGCTGGTCCTTTCTGGACGATGCCCCCCTTTGTAAAGTTGCAGGCTCCCGTCTGAAGAGCTGGACGAGATCTATCTGTCTTTCTATCCATCCATCCATCCATGAGGAGGAACGGGGAACAGGGGGGTCTTAAATGGGTGGCGAGAGCGAGAGAGCCGACAGAAGGGGATCAGCATGAAGGACAACGTACATTCAAATTTAAAAGAATGGCAAAAAAAAAAATGAAGACAGACAGGGAAGGAGAGAAAAAATAAAAACATAGGGCTGTCGTTTAGAAAAGAGGGCTTCCAAAGTTGAGATGTTTTTCTCATAAAACGAGAGGTTTTCTCTGATCATTCCAATTATTTTCTGTTGGGAAAAAACTTTCTGTTTATTTGTGTATGCACACCTTGCCTTCCACAATACTTCTTTTATCACGTTTATTCGGTCCCAATCTTTCTTCCCGACCTCTCTTTTCCCTGACCTCCCAAACACCACCAAGTCTCTATCCAGCTTGATGTCTACTATGTGTCTCTGCCTTACTTCCTTCCATATCCTTGCCACTGTGGGGCAGTCCCACATTGCATGTCCATACTGACTTATTTTTTTTTCTTTTACATCCGTCCCTGGGACATTTAGGCCCTTGTAAATTCTTTCTTTTACTTAAAGCCAGGTTGGTTTCTAGTGCTTCATGGGCGGCCAGCCAGGCTATATCTGCTACTTGATTATTTGGAAACTTTCCCCCAAATCTTTCCCATATCAGTTTAGATTCCTCTCTAGATTTCCCAGTAATGTTTACTGGCTTCTCACTTTCCCTTACTTTTCCACTAATTCTTTCCACCTCCTCCACAAGTCCTTTTCATCCTGCTGAAGCCCACAATCTTTGATACAGTCCATCAACCTCCTGTATAGTTTGGGTAATCTAAACTCATATGGTTTCTTGTTCTGGGTTTTATAAAGCCCAAACCTTCTTAGATGACCACCCATCATGTACCTGGCTAAATCCGCTGCCCTCCCTTTCCGCTCTGTAACAAGGATATGTAAACGGCCGTGTATTTCAATCTTAACAAGATCCTTAAGTCCAGAAAACCTTTCTCCCCCTTTCCTTTTTTGTTTCTTTACTTTCTGTCTTGCGACCTTCTCATCTGTAGACCTCCCAAAAAAATAAAAACATTGTCTTTCGATTTTCCTTAGAATATATTTTGTCCGTAAAAACTGTTGCCAGAAAAGAGCCTGGGCAAAATTATTGACTTAATTAGCAAAATTTTGCCCTCATATGTTAGTCTCCTAGTCCTCCAGAGACTTGTGAGCTTGTATAACTTTCTTTCCATCTCCTTCCAGTCTCTTCTTCCCTCCTTCTCCTCTCCAAAATGGATCCCTAATATTTTAACCGCCCCTCTATGTATTTTCATGTCGTGCCCAAAGTCCTCCTGCCACTTGCCCTGCAGATGGCACTCGGATTTCCTTATTTAATTGGGCTCTTTTGCTTTTTGAATTCTGTTCCTAGCAGATATCTGATCATATCCGCTAACTTCCCAATTTTACTTAATGTCATATTAACAACAGTTGCTGTGTGTCTTAAAGTCAACTCCCTTTCTATATTCGAACCTCTTTCCCTCCATTTTCATTACCTTCCTTCTTGCCAATTTTTCACATTATGAACCCTATAAGAACACAAAACACTTTCTTATAATTCTTCTTACTATTTTCTTTGGTGGAAAAAACACATTTGCTAAATACGATAGTTTTGGGATTGTAACTGCCTTCATCAGCAATATCTTCCCTTCTATTGATAAGTTCGTTAACCTCCAAAATCCTGCTTTTTTTTTTGGTTATCTTTTTTCCCCATTTCTTTCCACTCCATCCTCTCTGTATTCTTAACCCCAATACTTTCACAACATTTGACAACCTTATTCTTCCTAGTGGTTTTTCCTTCCATTTCCCCCAACGGATTCCATGAGGAACACAAAGTAAAACCAGCGGTACCCAAGGATTCTCGAAGGGGCACAGTACCAAAGGAGTCCAGTCTTCATCTCAGGTCACTGGGGAGCATCCATGTCTCACAAACATATAGCAAGAAAGGAAGCACCAGGACTCTAAAGACTTGGCCCTTCGTTCTTTTGCAGAGAT
>NW_024386114.1:0-13749 GCF_016835505.1 Polypterus senegalus | reverse complement strand
ATTGCAAAATTTCTAACATTCTTCATTCTTCAGGAGCCAGAAGAATATCCATTCTAGAGTTTAAATTTCACTTTCTTTTTAATCTTCCTTCAGAATTCCAGTTTCTAGGAGAATCAGTTTTTTAACATCCCAAACCCCTTTGGTTATGGTAGCATAATCAAACCCTCACTTTGAGCTGTCGCCTATAGCAACAAAATTCATGCCTCTTACAATTGACAGTGATTTACATACTGTAGCATAACACGCCCCTCACCTCAATGCTGATGCTTTCTGATCTCTCACTTTAACATGTCTACTAAGTATACCTGATGTCCTAAAATAATAGTGTGATTTGGCACCTACTTGTACCACTGCTGCTTTTTTGTCTCTTAACACTGGCATTTATCTGCATTCTGTAGTAAGATTTTGAAATTTTGTCTCATCACTGTTGCTGCTGCTGCTTTCAGGTGCTTTAATTTATAATGACTTCTTCTTTCAAAGCACTACCCATTTTCTTAAATAATGTAACATAATCTGGCCCCTCGTTTTATCACTGTTGCTGTTTATGTTCTTGTTTTGAGCAGAATTCAAGTCTCCTAATATTGCCATCACTTCCTGTGGAATGACTTGTTCCTTCACTTTAATTGTTAGCATCAACAGTATCCACGTCTCTTACATTTTTACCACATTCGATGACACAGCATGCTTTATTTTTTCACCCTCTTTACTACTGATATCTACCATCTCTTGGTTAGCACACTTCATATTTCTGAACACTGGCAAAATCTCAGATCTCAGAAGCATTGGAGTCTTGTGAAACCCCATACCTTCTTCTCTTTCTGGTAATATTATTTCTAGCTTTGTGCATATTTGTGGACAGGCCTAGTAATTACCAGCAAGTAAATGATGATCCGCTTTTCTGGTTACTGACGGTTCCAGCAGACCCTCGTGACCCTATTGGGATTCAGCGGGTTAGAAAATGGATGGATGGATGGATGGTTACTGAGGTCTTTTTTCCAAGAGTTTCCACTTGTCCCCTGAGCTGAGTCACTGGCAGGATAGTGAAGGTCAATGAGACCAGAAGATAATTGGTTTGCCTTGCCATAGACCAAAATGAAAATTGGTTTGTCTCACCATTTCTGGACACTTATACTGATAATGGTTTTCATCTGAGTGCTCTATTTTGATTTGGGTTAATCTAAATGGAGAACTGTACTAATATTTTTATTGTTCTACTCTAAAAGTGACCTGAGATGAAGACTGGACTCCACTGGTATTGTGTCTCTTCAGAGAATCTTTGGGTACCGCTGGTTTGACTTTCCCAAATGAGTCCCAAATGAGGCATATAACCTGCATTGTGAGTGAGCATCAGTTACAGCACTACTGCCGTGTGGCACGATTATCCAAGGGTGATAGATGGTAATTTCCAGGAGGGTGGGAATGAACCGTGTGTCTACCTGGGAGTTGTGAACCGATCCTGAGCTGTTTCATCGTATGGTAGGTGCAGCAATGTGCTGTACCAGTGCATGCTCCCCAACCTGACCTGACTCTGTAAGAAATATTACTGTTAATCGTTGTATGCTTGGTTCCAACTAATAGGCACATCAGTTATCAGGAGAATTAATTTCTTTCCATATTAAGTATAGTGTTCCATGTGAAACTACGCTACTAAATGCTACAGTACCCAATTTAAGAAGTATACTAATTAAAACAATTTTTTTATTTTTGTGTGATAAACCACATGATTACATGAAATATGAGATAATTGAAAGTTTGAATATAAAATTATTTATAGAATTCAGCCCCTTCTGTATTAATTTTTCACCTCTGATTGTAGGCCCAAACACAGCTCCAACTCTGTCGTAAATCTGTTGATGTCCCTACCATCATCGGTGTGATTACCAACAATGATAAAGCAGCTTACAGGGAAGAGGTTTACCTGTTGACTCAGTGCTGCCAGGACAGCAATGTTTCCCTTAATGTCAGCAGAATGAAGAAGCGGTCAAAGTTCTCAAAAGGCATACCACACTTACTTAAGAAGTGATGCTGTTGAAACAGTGAGTGGCTTTAAATTTTGGATTGATTGTTCCTTAACAACTGAAATGGGCACAGCACATATCATCTTTTGTCAAAAATACAAACCGAGACCTCTACTGCCTCAGACATCTGAGGACAGCTTGTATTTATCCATCTGTTCTCACAAACTTCTAGAGATCTACTTGGAGTCCATAGGCACTGGTTGAATCACATCTGGTGTGCCAGCTACCTGGCTGCAGAATTTGGTGAATGCAGCACAGAACATTATTAGCACCCAGCTGATTTCTATTAAGGATATATGGATCACTACTGCTAGAAAGGCAAACAGGATAACTAAAGACCTCAGCTGTCACCCACAGCCATTTTCACTCCTACCTACTGGTGATCAGTCCAGGACCATCATACTAGTAGATTCAGGGATAGTTTCTACCCACAAGTTATAAGTTCCAGAACAAATATTGTAATATATAATGTGTGTATATATACAATATTTGAAAATATATATTTTATATATTTTATATATAAACATGGAAGTGTGTGTGTCTGTCCTGCCCAGAAGTGAGAGGTGAATTTGGGGTTAGGCTCCACCTTCAAGGAAACAGAAAACTCGCAGCTGCTAATAACACAAGTAGAGCCAGCACGCCAGCAAAACAAAACCCCAGAAGAAAGACAAAGTTGCTTAGCTGCTGACATCGCAAACGGTATCCCTTTACTTTTCTTGCACCTAATGCACAAGCAATGCAAGCATGTTGGCAAAACAAATCCTCCTAGGGGAGAGATGCCCAGAGTAGTTCCTTTCAATTACCTGACATCTCTATATTTCAGTTTTTTCTGACAATTTCAATGTATATATATATATATATATATATATATATATATATGTATATATATATATCTACGCGTATACTAATAAAAGGCAAAGCCCTCACTCACTCACTCACTGACCTCACTCACTGACTCATCACTAATTCTCCAACTTCCCGTGGGTGGAAGGCTGAAATTTGGCAGGTTCATTCCTTACAGCTTCCTTACAAAAGTTGGGCAGGTTTTATATCGAAATTTACGCCAGTAATGGTCATAACTGAAGCAGTTTTTCCATTTACTGTAATGGAGATGAGCTTCAACGCCTGTAATGGAGTTTCGTGTGACATCATCACGCCTCCCACGTAATCACGCAGTACATAGAAAACCAGGAAGACCTCAAAAAAGCGCCAAGAAAACATGCATTATATAATTGAGAAGGCAGCTAAACAATAAGAAGCGAAAGCGAAGTGACATATACAACCATATTCATGAGTTCTGCTACTGAAACAAAGCACACATGTAAACCTACACTTTAAATTAAGTTCATAGACAGGTTACGCTGGCGCTTTGTAATTTAGTGCCTGCCCATATAAGGTCAGTCCCAGCTGCAATCCAATAGCAAACTGCCACGGGTAAATATTCACGGGTGAAGGACTGTGCTTATGGAGAGGAAGATGAGATGGTCAGGGTGGTGTTTGACACAAACTCAGCTTAACTGCGAGAGAAAGTTTTAAGTGCCAGGACTAAGGTAACATTAAATACAGCTATGGACATAGCACGAGATGGCACCAGCACAGCTGGGAACCTTCGGATGCAAGTACACCGAGTGGCTCACGTGAACTGACGACAGTGCACAGATAAAAGCAACAGTTCCAAAGAGCGCTGAACAAAACCAATTACACAATTGAAAAGGCAGCAAAAATATGAAGCGCCTGATAAGCATATTCATAAATGCAGCTACTGTGGAAACAAAGCACACGGTGGAAAAAGTCAATGTCCCGCTAAAGGAAGACAGTGTAAAAACCCGCATGCAGTGTGTCAGGTCTCAGATAAAGAAGAAGACGAGCTGTTTATTGATGCAGTAAGAAACGAATCGATGAATGAAACCTGTCATCTTTACAACGATTGACAAACACGGAATGTAACTTGAACACAACACATCCTACAAATACTAACCTGATTGAAAGAAATAATGATAATCAAATCCTTGATGACAGCAACACTCAGTAACACTCACAAAACAAATACTGTATATTGACAGTCATGTTACGCTATTTTTAAAATGTTCCTTTTCTTTTCTAGCTTTTTAACACACTACTTCTCTCGCTATGACACGCTGGTATATATATATGTATATATATATATATCCCGCCTACATACTCAATAATGGATACTTTATTCGCCATCAATGATTGTTTTGGTAAAGCCATACTCAGTGTATTCATTAGATGAACGGTAAAAAGTAAGAGCTTAGGGAGGATGACTCATTGAGGCATGCAGGCTGTGTAGTGCGCAGCCAACTCTATCTGAATTGCGCTATCACATTTGAAAAATATATCTTTCAAGTTCTATTTAGTCCATATGTGTCAAACTCAAGGGCCGCTGGCACATCCGCCCGGCGTAATTATATCCGCCCGCGTAGATCATTTTATATACTGTGTATTGTTATTAAAGCCCGGTATATGAAGCTGGTAACACAATAAACTACAGATCCCATAATGCAGCGCTTCAGCTGCCCGGCTCTAACACTTATCGCTAATCAAGCTACCTTATGATGCTGCAAGTTATTGCGAAGCTAGAGTTATTGTGCACTGAGTTTGCACGGGCGCTTTGGTGACTTTTGAAGAACAAAAAACTCCGCCTACATGCGGCTCGAACCTTGTGCATGTTTGGTAGCACATATCTGTGTGAGAAGCTCTTCTCAGTGATAAAGACTAACAAAACAGCACACACAGGAAGTCGCCTCACTGATGAGCACCTGCAATCCATCCTGAGAATCTCCACAACACAGAACCTCACACCAAACAGAAACGAACTTGTGGCCAAAAAGATGCGGCGCCCAGCTCTAAAATGACATATGAGCAAAGACAACTGAATGATTTGATTTGTTATTGCACGTAGAATGGAGTCAACTGCTTTAAAAACAGCGCATTGATATAAATAGCTGTGTGTGTATATATGTAGATATGTATGTATATGTATATATATGTTTATATATGTGTGTGTGTATGTATGTATAGATATGTATATATATATATGTTTATGTGTGTGTGTGTAAATATATATATATATATATTGTCCACCGAAAAGGGGGGGGAGAAAAGGGCTTGAGGAAGGCAGTTCGAGGCATCCCGGGGGGGGCAGAGTGCACGATTTTTTTCTCCTTTGCCTGGACCATCCCGGGTTTTTACCTGATCTCCACATCATTGACTGAGCCAGGAACCCCCAACCCCAGCTCCAGCCCCTCTGATGTCACCCCCCCACAAATGGTGGAAGACCACGGCCAGACCCAAACCCACCCCCTGCCCCTTTTTAAACCTGCCCCTTCCTTTTTTTTCCCTGTCTTTTTTTGACTCGTTGGCATTCATGCTCTGTATTTACACAAAACACTTTGCAGCCGGGATCCCCCGGGTTCCCCCAAAATTTTACGTCCATGTCCCCTTTGGACAGTGGCGAGGGGCAGGATGGAGAAGCCCCAGAAGAGAAGGGACGGGACCTGCAATATACCCAGGTGGACCCGCACGGGCCAAAGCCGGGGCGGGAGGGTCCCCCGTGCCCCGGGGATTCGGGTGGCTCCGCCCCAGCACTAACGGGGCCATCGGGAGAGGCCAGGGGGGGCGGGTGGGCTCACAAAATTTGGGGCCCCCTGAGGGGGAGGCAAAGGACTCATTGCTTTTGGGGAGAGTGCCCCTCCCCGAAACCAAAGCCCCATTTACCACCTGGGGGTCCCCCGACTGGCAGGTGAATAAAATAAAAATGGGGGTTTGGGACCCTGAGGCCACCAAAGACAACCCTGGTCCTTATGGGCGGTGGGGCATTACGCCATTTGAAAACACCCCAAAAAAAAGAGCGGGAGCCATCTGCCCCTGGAAGCGCCTCGCGGGCTTCACCAGGGTTTGGGGGGCGAGCGGTTTAAGAACATGTCTGAGCTCATAGAGTTTTGGGAGACGAGAGGGCGCCCACACCTGGGGAGCAGAACCGCCCCGCAAACCCAGCCGGGAGCCTAACCAGCCCCCCCCTGTACAATCCGAGTCAAGGGCGCCCGGGGCCCGGGCCCCCAAACCCCGGGGGGCGGGGAATGCAGGGGGAGGGCGGGGGGGTTGGGGACTTCGCTAACCGCTGGCGTCCACATACTGGCGCGGATCGAAACGGACACAAGACCACGGATTTTCGACCGCAGCAACATTTCCATTGTTGCCCCCCGTGCAACCGCAAAGGGGTAAAATTTGACCGTATAACCGTCCACGGAATCCGCTGGTACAGGTCCCCGATTTTCATCAGTTACGGGGGGTTTTCCCAAACTCACCGAGCGTCCTACCTGATCCTCCACCCCCGTGAAAATGGGGGCGGACGGTCAAAATAAAAAGCGTGAGACACATCCACCCCCCCGGGTTAATTTGGGCCTCTAGGGAGGGAAAACCCGCCCGCGCCCCACGCCGAATCAGCCGCAGAGAAAAGGGGCGTCCCCCTGACTGACGGGAACCCCCGGCCGCGCGGCTAACACGCCATCCACCAACGACCCCGGGGGGAGCGGAAGCCCGCCCCATTGAGGTCACGCGACCCTTCCCGTTTGGGGTTCCCAAATTTAAAAAAACGCCTTTTTTAAAAGGGGGAGAATGGAAATGCCCCTGAAGTTTGTAAAATGCAGGGGTCCTTTTTAAGGCCAACGAAATCGGGGCCCAAAGGGCCCCTATTTTGTTAGATAAACCTTTTTACCGTAGCAATGCATGACGGCAGGAGACGAGGCTGCCGGGCCGCACCCCCCGGGGGCAGGTCTGGGGAAGCACACGCCCACCTCCATACCTGGGCACCAAAAAATCTGGGGGCGGATCAAGCCCGCTTCTACTGGCCAGGGAAATTTTGAGGGGGGTTCGCCCCTTTTCCCGCCCGGAGGTCAACCGCGCTCCTGGGGACCGGTTTCCGCTCCATTCCACTGATTGACGCCCCCCACAAAACGGGCCCACCTGGTGGGACCCCCGACCCCCAGCCCCGGGCACAAGTACATTTTAGTCCTCGTGGGTTACCACATACCCCGGTTTTTCCGCGCCAGCTACTCTAAAGCCACCACGGGGAAATTTCTAGGGGGATTCGGGGGATCCCCAAAGAAGTCTAAGACCAGGGGGCCCCCTTTACCTCGAAACGCTCAAGGAGACGCCGAATGAAAAAAAGCATTTAAAGACCTCGGGTTATCCCAAACCCAGGGTTAGTAGAGAGGTTTAATCAAATCTCAAACGCCGGAGGGGTCAGGGATGGGAAAGGGAAATGGGATCAGCCCTCCCCTCCCTTTTTGCCTATCAAATCCCACAACTCCCCGGGTTCTCCCCTTTAACACTGAGGCGAAACCCGGGGAAATTTGATATTTTGAAAAGGCTGGGAAGAGGAGGCTCTTCCTCCACAAACATATGGGGTAACCCCCGTTACGCATAGAAAAGATTCGGGCCCGTCCTTAAAAGTCACATGGAGGGCTCCAGCACAGGCCCGTACTACAACCGCGCACGCCCTCGGGGGCCGCCCGGGGGTCGGGTCATGGTCCAGTGCCTACCTCCCACTCTAAATTGTTGCCCATGGCAGGGCCCCTACGGGGGAAGGAGAGGGGGGACTGGCATATTTGGAAGTCAACCCAATCGCGGCCAAAGGAGGGTTTATCATTTAACCGCTGAAACGGGGGAAGGACAGGGACCCCCATCCCTCCCCGCCAGCCCCGCCACCCGCCCCACACACGACTTTTAAATTCGCACGGACTTAAGTCCCAGACAGGGGAGGGGCTGGGAAAAAGTTATCCGACCGCTCGGGAGGAGCCGTGAGAACCCCGGGAAAGGGCCCCCTTTGATTGAGCACAACATCGCAAGACCCGGGGTTGTTGTCCGGGAACCCCACGCCTTTCCCCAAAAAAAGGCTGGGGAGCTTGAGATCGCGATGCTGGGCTAGGGGGATTGAGGAAAGTTATACCCGGTCCAGCCCCATTGTGTTGCCGGGAAACCGACGGAAGGAGGGTTTTGCAATGACTCCGCCGGGGAACAAGTCTCCCATTTTATGCTTATCCAGCCACGCGGGACTAACCCCCGGGGAGGTTGGGCAGGCTCAATACCGACCACACTTGACATGACAAAAAGGGGACTGGCAGGTTCCCTTTAACGGGCTCCCGGTAAAACCGGGTAGTCCCCCAGCGACACCGGGTATCGGGTTTTCCCTTTGGGAACGGCCCAGCAACCTTTCAGGGCCCGGTGGACAAAGGCTTTGCCCTAAAGTAAGGGCCTACCTGGGTGACGCGGGGCATCTATTCCAGCACATGGGAAAGGGAAAACCTACAGCATGTCCAAGCGGGATTACGGACACTTGGTGAGGCCGGCCCCATTAATCCCGGAAATGCCCTTTGATTGCGAGGGCCAAAAATTTTGGCTACCTGGTGGGGCAAAGGCCCACAGTGCCCAAAATTGATGCCATTCGAAATGGCCCCGCCCCCAACCGCGGGGAGGCCAAGCCTTTTTGGCTTAGCCGGGACTACCCCGGGGTTTTTACCCCGTGGGGAGACGCCCTTTTTCTGATTTAACAAAGAAAAGGGCCCCAACATTGTGGATGACTGAAAAAAAAGGCGCCGAGGATTAAAGCAGGCCCCTTCGCCCACACCGTTTTTGGCACCAACTTTTTTTTCTCACCTTTTCCCGACGGGCGCTGACAGGCCTCCCGGTTGGGAAAAAGGGCCCATGGGTGGAGCACCCACATGTTCCTGAGCCGAAACTTTTACCGGGGGACCGGTATGCTGGGTGGGAGAGGGGGGTTTCCATTAAAGGGGGAATCCTGAGGTACTACCGTTGGGGGGAATTACCCTTTTCACGGACAACCCTCGTGGGTGGGCCCCCCACAAGGAGTCGAATCCGCTTGGGCACCCGTGGTTTTTGACCTGCAGCCGCGCCCCGTTTTACGCCGGGGGCCCACGCCAACGCTTTATGCCCTTTCTCGGGGTTTACGCTCCGAGGGGCCACCCATCGGGGCTGGGCTAAGGGGGGGGGCCCTTTTCACACACGCGCATGGGGGCAGCTGGGGGTTGAGGAAGGGCGAGGCATGCCGGGGGGGAGAGTGCACGACTCTTTTTTTCCTTTGCCTGTAGACCATCCCCGATTTACCTGGATCTCCTGACATCATTCCGGACTGAGCCAAGGGAAACCCTGGGCCACCCAGCTCCAGTCCCTCTGATGTCACCTCGGCTACGAGCCAATGGTGGAAGACCACGCGCTGGATCCATCCCGACCTCACTTCCTGTCTCCCCTTTAAAACCTGCCCCTTTCCTTTGTTTCAGTCTTGTTTTGACTCGTGTATGCACTTCAGTGCTCTGTATTTACATCGAAACAATTTTGCAGCCAGGATACCACAATATAATGGGTGGTGCCCCAACCTTTATCTGTCCATGTCTCGCTTCTTGACAATATATATATATATATATATATATGACAACAACACTATCACTACAACAGTGACAAAACAATTATATTGACAATCAGGTTACGCTATTTCAAAATGTTTCCTTTCATTGCTTCTTTAACACACTACTCCGCCATAAGCCGGGTATTTTGCTAGTCTATACTAATAAAAGGCAAAGCCCTCCCCTCACTCACCTACCCACTACTGACTCATCACTAATTCTCCAACTCCCGTGAGGTGGAAGGCTGAAATTTGCAGGTTCATTCCTACAGCTTCCTTACAAAAGGCAGGTTTTATATCGAAATTCTACGCCGAATGGTCATAACTGGAAGCAGTTTTTCTCCATTTACTGTAATGGAGATGAGTTTAACGCGTAGTGGATTTTCTGGTGACATCATCACGCCCCACGAATCACGCAGTACATTCAAAACCAGGAAGACCCTCAAAAAGCTGAAGAAAACATGCATTATATAATTGAGAAGGCAGCTAAAACAATAAGAAGCGAAGCGAAAGTGACATATACAACCATATTCATGAGTTCTGCTACTCGAAACAAAGCACTATGTAAACCTACACTTTAAATTAAGTTCATAGACAGGTTGATACTGTTGTAATTTAGTGCCGTCATATAAGGCCGTCCCAGCGCAATCCAATGGCAAACTGCCACTAAATATTCACGGGTGAAGACTGTGCTTATGGAGAGGAAGATGAGATGGTCAGGGTGGTGTTTGAACAAACTCAGCGAAACGCAGAGAAAGTTTTAAGTGCCAGGACTAAGGTAACATTAAATACAGCCATGGACATAGCACTACATGGCACCAGCATAGCTGGGAACCTTCGATGCATGTACACCGAAATGCTCACTGAACTGACGAGTGCACAGATAAAAAGCAACAGTTCCAAAGAGCGCTGAACAAAGACCGACTACAATTGAAAAGGCAGCAAAAAATATGAAGCGCCTGATACATATAAGCATATCAATCCAACTACTGCGAAACAAAGCACACGCTGAAAAAGTCAATGTCCCGCTTAAAGGAAGACAGTAAAACCCGCTATGCAGTGTGTCAGGTCTCAGATAAAGAAGAAGACGAGCTGTTTATTGATGCAGTAAGAAACGAATCATGAATGAAACCTGTCATCTTTACAACGATTGACAAACACAGAATGTAACTTGAACACAACACATCCTACAAAACTGAACCTAATTGAAAGAAATAATGATAATCAAATCCTTGATGACAGCAACACTCAGTAACACTCACAAAACAAATACTGTATATTGACAGTCATGTTATTATTTTAAAATGTTCCTTTTTCTTTTCTAGCTTTTTAAACACTACTTCTCCTACTAGTGATATCGGGTATATATATATTTATATGTATATATATATATATCCCGATCTACATACTCTAATAATGATACTTTACTTCGCCATCAATGATTGTTTTGATAAAGCCATACTCGTGTATTCATTAGATGAACGGTAAAAAGTAAGAGCAGGAGGGAATATGGAGGAATATTTCAAAAATGAAATAAATAATAAATGCGAATAAATAGTACTGAATTGACATACATTTTATAAATGACCCTAATAAATAAATTTCAATGATAGATAAAAAAATTTTAAATGTAATAAATATGTTTTCGCTTTATTTATTTATTTCAATTTTTTTCCGTAAACCTGCAACCGTCATGAATAACGGCAAAAGCAAACTGATTTAAATGTAAAGTTGAGAGGTGGCTTAACGGCACAGTTTGGATTGGTGAATCGCAAGTAAAAGAATGAATTGAAAAATTTTTTGCTTAACTGCTGATGAAATGAATCCCTCTGCCGAAGATTTAACGTATTTCGAGAGAGAATTGAAGGGATTTATCGGTTAAGAAATGACAAGTTGCGCCGCCTTAGACCCGATAGATGAAACTGTTTTGAAATTATCAAAGAACAGGTGGAACGGACTCTACTGCACTCCAGTTCAGGTGAAGTTCCCTGCTCTGGACGTCCACCCCTTGACATTCCAGCTGAGTCAATAAATATTATTTGGGAGCTGCTTTGGGGCATTCCATGTCAAAGTACCTAAACAATACAGCCGTTACAGCTTAATGTGTATAAAACTGGCTCATTCGCCGTGATCGTTTTCTCCGATACACCAAAAGATCTGCAATCTGTCGATTTTTTTAAAACCGATAAAAGAAAGTGTTCATTGACCTAGCTGAATGTCAAGGATGGACGTCCAGAGCGGGGAACTGCGTCACCTGAACTGGAGTGTAGTAGAGTCCGCTCCACCTGTTCTTCGATAATTTCAAAATAGTTTAATCTACATGGGAGTCTAAAAGGGCTGCAACATTGTCATTTCTTCCGATAAATCTTAAACCTCTCTAAAATACGTAATATCTTCGGCAGAATCCATTTCATCGCAGTAAGCATTTTTTTAATTCATTCTTGTGCTATGATTCATAATCAGTAACTAGAGGGCGTGTTAGGAGCCCACCTCTCAACTTTGACGAGCGAAAGTGACAGTTTTATTTCAAGCCGTATTTCATGACGGTTTGAGGAATGTTAGGATAAATGAAATAAAAAAATAAGCAAGAAAACATATTTCGTGACAATTTATTTATTTATGCCTCATTTCTGACATATTTATTTATTAAGGCTCTCTTTCATGACACATTTATTTATTTATGCTCACATTTCACAGTACTTTTTATTTATTTACGCATTTATTTATTTATTTCATTTTGTCCGAATATTCCTCCATAATTGAGGCATGAGGCTGTAGGCGTCAACTCTATCTGAATTGGGATCACATTTGAAAAAATATATCTTTTTAAGTTCTATTTAGTCCATATGTGTCAAACTCAGGGTATCATCACATCCGGCCCGGCGGGAATTATATCCGCCCGGGGATCATTTTATATACTGTATTATTGTTATTAAAGCCCGGGGTATGAAGCGCTGGTAACACAATAAACTCAGATCCCATAATGCAGCGGGCTTCAGCTGTTTGCCGAACACTTACCGCGTTAATCAAGTCTACCTTATAATGCTGCAGTTATTGCGAAGCTAGCTCACACGATGCTGAAGAGAAAAGGTATTCTGGGAAAATAGAGCCCTTTTTAAACCGATGGGAGGCTGAGTATATGTTTACTGAACCCTGTGTCTCATTTGTGGAGCTAATTGGCTGTAATTATAGAATTTAATCTAAGACGGACCAGAGACAAACATCAGGTAACCTGAATGCAATTCAGAAGATACAGAAAAAAAGCATAATTAAATAAGAATCTGACACTTCAGCGGACGTTTTAACTCGTGCACAATCACAAAGTGATTTCAAGGAAACTGCTTTTTTGGGAGACACAAATGCACCAGTTCACCTTGCCCCACTTTCCCCCGTTTCCAAGTAATGTTAAACCAAGTCGTCACTACGGTGTTCCCAAAACGCACTTTGCTGATAAACAGCGCACTGCGCACTGAGTTTGCACGGCGCTTTGGGACTTTGAAGAACAAAAAGTCCGGCTACATGCGGCTCGAACCGTGCATGTTTGGTAGCAATATGTGTGTGAGAAGCTTTCCAGGATAAAGACTAACAAAACAGCACACAGGAGTCGCCTCACCGATGAGCACCTGCAATCCATCCTGAGAATCTCCCCAACACAGAACCTCACACCAAACAGAAACGAACCTTTTCAGAAAGGGCCCAGCTCTAAAAATGAATATGAGCAAGACAACTGAATGATTTGATTTTGTTATTTGAAAAGGGAACACATTTTATTTATATTTGGTTTTGTTATGGCATGTTCATATTTGAATTTGTATAATTTTGACAGGATATATTTTTATGGAGAGCAAAATCTTTTGGGATATTAAAATCTAAGTTTATTTTTTATATAAAATTACATAAGAGTAAAGAAATTTGAATGTTTGTTCTTTAACGCTTACTTATTTCTAACTTGTATAATTTAGACAGGATATATTTTTATGGAGAGCAAAATATTATAAGTTGTTTAAGGTTTGAGTTGATTTTCACTAATAATATTCTGTCTGTTTTACCATTCCTACCAAAGATATTTCGTACTAAATAAAAATTCCTTCATTTAAAATTTAAATAGAACTTGAACAAATATGTATAGTTCATAATATCCACGCAGACTTGACGTAAGAGCTGGAGTCATCCGTTTTAAAAGCAGCGAATCGATACTAAATAGCTGTGTGTGTATATATGTAGATATGTATGTATATGTTTTATGTGTGTGTGTATGTATGTATATATATATGTATTTGTGTGTATGTA